>NW_008666948.1:0-12052 GCF_000695815.1 Acanthisitta chloris | reverse complement strand
AAGAGGAGAACAGTTTATTGAATGCATTTTTCCTTTATTCATCATTCTCTGACTAATATTCTCTCTCAGTTTGTCTTTGTTGTTACCATAGAGCTGATTTCAAAACAACAGAGAAAATAAAATTACCCAGGCTACTTTATTCCACACTTCTTAACAAGACACTAAATGTAATGCAATTAGTCTAACTCTAATCTACAATGGAGTTGCCTGTCACCTCCTCCTGGATAAAATATTAGAAGGCTAAGTGAGTAAGTGTCTTCCACATTACAGCTGCTTAGTTACTGGATAAAAAGAGTTAAATTTCACTTCTTTTCTCCAATGTTGAACTTCTCCAAGGTAGACCTGAGATTATTAACTACAAATTACTGTAGCAGGACAATTTCTTGTGTATGTGATACCCATGCAGCATATTGCTTGAATGCCTATAATAAAAACTTAAGCAGGAATAGACAATACAAGGAAAATTTCTGGTGACAAGGGAGGTGAATGTGAGAGAAACAGTGGCATTCAGGCTTCTGACTCTCTTATGCTTGCAGACAATCTGTGCTGTGCTGTGCTCACAAATTAGTGAACCAGATTAAGAAGTATCTGAGCCAAGGTGGCAAATGTATATATGAGGAGCTAACTCAAGAACGTAGGCTTGGTGAATTCAGCAAGAGATGCTGTTTCTCCAAAATAAGGATACTAAGTTTTCCACAAGCATAGATGTTCAGAACCAAGAGAAAATTACTGGGAGATGAGTCATGGTTTTGCAGTTAGGTAAGTCTGAGCTAGGTTTTAGTTATGCACCCACCATCTCCCTAGTTTTCAGTATCAGTCAGTGGCTGAATAGCTAGGAATACCCAATGAGCAAAATAGAAGCAGGAGACTGACAGTAAATAATAACAGTATTCACACTTTATGGGAAAATTTTCTACCATGCAGTTCTACTTTTGTCTTATTTGCCACTGTTGCAAGATAATGTGAGTTTTTCATTCCTCAGACAACCTTCTTCAGCCACATAAACTAAAGGATACCATGCTCTATCTCTGATTTCTCTGTCACATCTCTTGCTATAATTTGGGACTGTATAATTTGTATTTCCCCCCCTTTTTCTTTTTAAGGGATAATCATAACTTCCATGGGTTGAGATCACCAGATGCTCCAGGGGAGTGGAATTTCATTCAGATAAATAAAAAATACTTTAGTTATTACAGCCAATAATATTTCTTTCTGTTATTTGGGGAAATTTCAGACATTTGTTCCTCCTGAGTTCAAAACTGTCTGGATTTTAGAGACTATTAGTTCTTCCAAACAGTGTGATGACAAATTTTTGCCTACAAGTCTTTGGTAGTCAGGAAAATTAACTATCCAAAAAGTGCTTTTGCAATGGGTGGAGAACTTTGATGCTGTGTTACTCTTAATTAAATGGCTGTATTAGAAAAACATTTCTTATTCCCTGTACCCTTGAGATTATATTCTTTGGAGGCATTAAAGAGTGCTATCTTATTATTCACCATCTTTTAATGTTTCTGTTACAGATGCTTCAAAATATAGAATTTAGCACTTCACTCTGAGGTGATCTGCACTCTTGACTTGGTCTGTAGTCTGTTGGCAATTTCCCTCATGGGGAACATAGTTCTTTTCTACACAATCTACAACCCTCATCTTGTTGTTAATTTAAAAAAAAACCCTCTGTGATAATTTTTCTACACATATATACACAAAATATATAAGCAAATATGTATATAAATATAGGTTTGGGTTTACTTCTAAAGTAGTGGTTAACACCTGTTATATAAAGACTCTTTACAAGAAATACTCATAGGCAGTGGGATGTAACAAAACCCCAACATTGTACTTAAGGATTTAGCTATTTTTGGTTTACCAGCATCATTTCTGCATCTCCTAATTTTATGTATTCAGTATCAATTGCATTTAAAGTAATGGTACACAGTATTGTGGCCATCTCCCAAAACCCTTCAGAGAGAAACAGCCAGAATAGGCTGCTGGCATTAATGTCACAACTCTATAACCATACCTGCAAGAAGCTCTGGTTCTTACTTAATGGTAACCTAAGCCCAAGGAAAATAGAAAGCCTGAGAAGTAACTGTAAACAACAGCTATCAAGCCTTTGCAGGAGCAATTTGACAGTTGAATTTCCTGCTCAGAGCAGCTAAGGTGCTAGGATTGCACTCATGGTAAGATAAGAGTACTGATTGCAGGGGAGGAAAAGGTAACAGGTAGAGCCACTATCCAAAGATCTGTTATACAGTTTGATTTGCTAGCTAGACAAACAGGCTTTTATTTTTCTTCCTTTTTCAATGCAGCACTAACACTATTGTAGGCATCACCATGATGGAATGGACTTTCAAACAACCAAAAGGAATGAAATCGTGGATTGCACTGCTGTAGCTCACACTGTCAGATCGTATCTCTGTGTCTGCAGTTTTGTGAATGGAAACTTAAGAGTGGCACCTAAGTCTTGGTAAGCCACAATCTTCCTTTGGACAGCAGTGTGGATGGGCAATTTTGTTCACAGTTCGTTTTTCATTTTCATGGTTTTTCTACTTTCATATTACTTCTTAAACTAGTACTTCCAGAAGCGTTACTCTGATTTAGCAGGGCTCACACGTGCAATGGGAACAGACTTCTGAAGACAGACATCACACTCATTTTGTAGACCCAGGCTGTGTCTGGGTGTTACAGAGAACAAAGCTTTTATTTACCCTGTTTGTATTTTACCATACTCTGCATTAATGGTTTGTTTGGATGAATAAATCTGACACTGAGTCATTGAGGGAAGCTAGTCTTGTGTCCACCTGTTATCCAAGGAATTTTCAAAATACCTTCAAGGGATGAAGAAGGAGTTTAAAAAAAACCAAAAAAAAACCCCAAAGAAACAAGCAAACTAATTAAGCTTTGGTTCCAAATCTTTATTTCATATTCTGAGATTTATAGTCACAGCATAACTGACCACAGACTAATGCTGCTCTGTCAGTAAAGCTTGTCTTGAAAATAAAATCCAGCAACTTTCAATCCTCTACAATACAAAAATCAAATATATGTATGATGCAGGCAGGCATTGGATCTGAACACATGCACATCCGTGCTCACTACCAGTCAGCTGTCAGGGACTGACCCTTGGGAAAAGAGTAGAAACAAAAGATCAAACATGGTATGATCTTTCCTCCAGCAACAATTTTCTGGCTCACATTTAAGGGATTTCTAAACTAGATGATGGGTCTGAACTGTTGTACCCATGAATCCATGATGCAAATACCCTCTGTGAACTTGTCTAAACTTTTTCTGAATTTATTAAGCCCTGTTTTCTCCCCAATTCCCTGCTAGCAATGAGTGCTACTCTGAAGTTGAAGTGCGTGAAAAGGTATTCCATGCATTCTTTTAGAACCACATAGTAGTTCTGGCTTAGCAAAACTCCAGCTTGTTACAAATAGGATGAATACTAAAATGGCCTCACATGAAGTTACTGGTAATATATCCAGGTTCTTACTTCTTTTCAGTGAACTTTTCAGCACATCTCCAGCAGTGAAGGAAACTCTTAGTCGCAGGTTAAACACAAAGCTTCACCTAGAGAACGAAAACTGTACATTTATATAATATGAAAGTTTTCTCTTCTGTGTTTTCTTTAATTTTTATCATTAGTTATTGTGCCATGAAATTAGTTTTATACATATTTTCATATCCATGAGTTGTACCATACAAAAGATAATTCACCGGAAAGAGTATATCTTTACAAGAAATAAAATCATCTACTATATCTTTCAGGCTCTGTATTTTAGGATTATATTTTCATCCAGAACATTTAATTCAGAATAAAACATTTTTTAAAGCTATGCATGAAATCAATATTTTTTTAAAAAGTATGGGTTTGTTATGGATACTTCATAAGAATGGTTCTATTTCTGTTAATGCAACTTTTTGTGCATGTTGTAGCAAACATTTGGAAAACTTTTAGTGCATGTTGTAGTAAATATTTTTAAAAATAGCTGCTGAAAATTAATGCTATAACTGTTCATATATGATAAGGCTATGTTTTCAATGTAAGATTTTTTACTTTTATTTTAAGAGGTTATTTCTATTATCTCATGGCCAATAGAACTTCACAAGTGCATTGAAAGTTACAAACATCTTGAAGAACAGAAAAGACTATATGTTGGACCTGCATTCATAATAGGTAAGAATAAAACAAACACAAAACAACCACAAAAGGAAAAAAAAAACCAAAACAACAAAGCACAACAAAAATATCGTAAAATTGACATAAAGATTTAAAGGCAGTATCCCTGTGATCTTATACTAATCACCCTGGAATGAAACCCCACAAACCACAGCAAAATTATACACAGGCACTTCTACTAAGAGGTTCCTTTCATTACAATGATCACTAACAATCTCCTCCCAACCAAAGTAGGCTTTCCATCACTCTAGTGTGCACGCAGAAATGTTCAATAACAGGTTATGGTGTGTAGTGTAGCCTTGATTATAGGGACAGAGCCCACAGTATCCCCAGCCTCATCCCTGTAATATATGACCCTGCTCCACCAATAAGATCACTCACATTAACTGATAAATGCAAGCACCTTAACTTCAAACTGGTTGCCTTTAGACTTTAACTTAGAAATGTTCTGCATCTACTTCCCACACACAGAGTCTGTGTTCATTATAACTTCCCTATTTTTTCCAGCTGTATCAGACAGTCTAAAGAAAAAGTAAAAGGCACTTCATTTGTCTCCAAACCTTGCTATTAAATCTCTGCAGGTACTCACTTGACTGCAATAATTTAAATGAAAAAAAAGTGAAAGTAAAAAGTCTTTGGTTTTACAGACATGAAGTATCATAACAGTTGCATATGCGAGTACTTACAAGAGAACCTACACATGAATCCAGATTACAGAGACCCACAGAGAATTTCTAACCATCTCTCATATCCTAATAGATTAGACATTATAGACTTCTACACATCTGAATATATTTTTTTCACTTCAAATCTACAAGTTCCAGAGTACTGCGTATAAAAAAATTTACAGAAATGTGGTTTCTATTTATGAGAAGAATCACCTAAGGCTCCAGCTTCAAACAAGCAGTCAGGGCTAAGAAATATGTGCAGATTACTGCTAAGAGAAAATCTTCACAAAATTGGGCTCAAACATATATGGTTTGAGAGGAAAAAGGCGAGGTACTGCAACAGCCTATTCCCACATGAAAACCAAAACTACAGAAAGGCTATTTCTAATTCTGCTTTGAATGCTGCTGAAAACCTGAAGGAACTGTCCACACAAGACATGGTTGCTGGTGACTTCATCTGATATGCAGAAAAAATACTTTAGTCAATCTGTCTCATGACTGCAGCAGACATAATTTCACCAATTTTTAGATCAACATCTGAACTGTAAAGCCATTCCTGTGTTGAACCTCTCAAACAATACTAAATTTTAAATGGATCTCAAAACATCTGGTTTCATTTAGTTCCCCAATCCAAAGTCAACAAAACCTGTTTTTCTATTAGATCTCAATAGGCTTTAGGAACAACTCAAAATAAAAAGAGACTTTTTAAGAAACTTTGTAAGAGTATGATGCATACCGCTCTGAAAACAGAATATGTTCCAGACTGCCTCTCCTCATAGCAGTTCCCTAGAATTACCTGGATTAATGTGATTTTGATAGTTATGCTATGCAAAAAGCCCTACATAGTTATGCTGGAAAATGTTGAACTAGAAAAAGCTTAGATGGTTTCTACCATCATCATAGAACGGTAAGGAGTTGGAATGGACCTTAAAGATAAACTAGTCCCAACCCCCCCCACCACCATAGGCAGGGACACTTCCCACTAGAACAGCTTGCTCAAGACTTTATCCAACCTGGCCTTGAACACAGCCTCCTGAACAACCTGTTCCAGTGTCTCACCACCCTCACAGTAAAAAATTTCTTCCTAATATCTAATTAAAATTTCCCCTCTGTAAATTTATACCCACTACTCCTCGTCCTATCACTATAGTTCCTAACAATTAGTCCCTCTCCAGCTTCCCAGTAGGTCCCTTCAGATACTGGAAGTTTGCTATGAGGTCCCCACACAACCTTCTGTTCTCCAGGCTGAACAGGCCCAACTTTCTCAGCCTGCCTTCACAAGGGAGGTGTTCCAGTCCTCTTATCAGCTTCATGGCCTCCTCTGGACTTTGTCCAACAGTTCCATGTCCTTCTTATGTTGGGGACACTAAAATTGTATGCAGTAAAGTACATTAAAGTTCATTAATAGTGGGGTCTACTGAAGCAACAGGTTATAGATTTTTGTAAAATTGCTGGTGATAATTGCACTGGGCCTATGCCATAAGTGCATAGTGCTATGTACAAGCACTTCTGGAAATGCTCCAACACAGTTGGAGACACAAACATTACCAAAGAGTCATACCATGCCTGCTAGGGGAGGACAGAGGACCAAGCCCATCACTTGCCTGCAAGGTGAGGCCATGGGCTCATCCTCTTTTATGTATATTTTTTTATATATAGATGCTTTCGGGATAAGCGGAGGTGAGACTGAGTCCTGTTGCTGCTGTCATTAAGGCTGGGGGGGGGGGGGGGAGGGGAACGGAACAGCCAGTTTACATGTGAATGTAAACATCTGTGAATGTTTACAATGACAAAACACAAAGGCCATGGGTTGGGTATATGGGGATAATTGGCTATTTTTGTTCTTCATGTCTTTGCCTGAATAAAGAGAGTTGGAAATTCTTAGTCTATGCATGCTTTCAGGTTGACTCTTAGTATCAGATACTGGAAGCTAACTGCAAGTTAAAACTCTGCCCCAGGTGCCCCAGTTCCTCTCTCTGTCCTGTAACGGGCTAGAAAATCTAGCTAGGAACTGTTAACAAATATAAGTATGTTGGGTTATTATCACATAAAACAACTGCCATATCACTTGTCTTTGCCTGTGTCCTCACTACTCCAATACTGTTGAAGAACCTTTGCAAATCATGTTCAGTGAAATAACATCACTTATCCTCCTACTTAAAAAGCATTGTAAGTAGCTACATTTGGATTTGAGGGGAAAGGTTACTATTATGTCCTGTGACAGTAGGTTGCCATTCAGGTGTCATGCTTAAAAATCAGAGATGAGATTTCCAAGAGCATGTTAGGCTTCTCATCTAAACTCTCCAGGTGCAGAAGTAAATTAGGGCAAAAGTAGTGAAGTATGACTCACATGACTCAGGAAACGTATGGCTACATTTTTTTAATTAATCTATACTGTAATGATACTGTAGGAATAGGCAACAAAAGCATACATCAATTGTTTATAGAAAGTGGACATTGTCTATAAAATTGGTCTTGTTAGATGGGTCCTCAGAATCAGTTCTTTACTTGTCAGTCTAATCCAAATTCACAAATGGAAGTAGCATTTCAGCCCAGAAATTCAGAAGCTGTAAAGAGTCTGAGATTTATCACAGATAAAAGAAATATCTGCTTCCCACAGTCTTGCAACTCAGTTCAACAATTTAAAGACAGGCCTCCCTCTTTCCTTTATTTCCCCTGTTCCTTGCCCTTGAGTGACCAGAACTCATGTGCTAGTCCTCAGAGGAGTACTTGGTCCTCCAGGGCTCTGGTTTCCTGAAGAGAAAGGAACCAGGACTTTTCATGCTCAATTATGCTTGGTTATAGAGACTATCAAATTTGGAATCTCTAGATCACTGACTTCTTGCACTAGAAAAGTCAGTGGATTTTGCATCATGACACTTGCAGTGATTAACCACAAATGCTCTAGGCCAGAAGAAGAGAATAAAGAGGCTTGAGGTGTATTAGTCAATATGTAAAAGACTTCAGAGTTAAATGGTGATGTTAAACCATTCTAAATCAGCTATATTAGAGAATAATGTATATTTCTTTCACTACTCTTAATTAAAGGAACCTATCAAACTGTAAAATTTGGACTGTGTTCGGCAACAATCTCCAGTATTTTGCTTAGAGAAAAAACAAGGTCATGACATAAGGAATCCATATTAATTATGAAAAAACTGAACATTTAAAAATGAATAATGTGTATAAAGGGAATGTTCAGGTTATGTGGTACAATAAAAGAAAATGTTGAAAAAATTAAAAGACACATCTAACAGTAATTGAAAATGCACCCATACACACCTGCTGGGATCAGGAAGCTTTTCTGTAAAACATTTCATGTGTCAACTAAAAGATACTTCCTGACTAGTTTTTAGTTGCTTAATCTTTGCATGAAAGTTGCATCATGCCTAAAAAATATAAATCTGGTTTCTGGCTGTTGACAGGTAACCATTTTTTACACTGGAACTGAGTTGTCCCTGTGCTTAAATTTGTATTAATAAATATTTTTAACTGTTTTGCTGCCAGTGAGTTTCTCAGAACCATGGAATGAAGGCTCTATAAGTCTCTATCGTGTACACTGCACTCCTGAGGTGGTTGATTGACCTCAGTAAATTGTGTAAACACAATTGAATTACTGTCTAATTAGCGGAAGAATCATTAGAATTGTTGGGTTTGGGGTTTTTTTTGGGATTTAGTTTCAGTTTTGTTTCTTTGTTTTCATTTTGCATAAGGAACAAGGGGGAACACCCAACTCTGCATAAAGGGCATCTTTAAATAAGCTTAAACTGCCAAAGTGAACTTATACAGTAATTGTTCATGACACAAAGTTAGAAACCTCTTCAGAATTACGTAATTTTATATAATCACAATATTAGTGGGATCCCAGTGTTGTTCTCCATCATCCCAGATTTCCTTTTCCAGCTGTCATTCAAAAGCTTCCTTTTACTTTCATGAAAGGAAAGGGCTGCATGTGCCAACAATAACTCATACTTCATGATCTTTACTTAATCAATGTGATCTACATGTTGCTTTCTTTGTTCTGCGTGATTGTTTTGCTGCTTGAGGGTGTTTTCACACTTAATGAGGAGCATAGTGTTTGTAAAGATCTGAGTTCAAATAATGAAAAAGTGAAAAGTTCATTTTAGAAAATTTTTAATTGAAGTATCCTGGAGGATTAAAAAAAAAGTTTTTAAATGAAAACCAATGTCAGCTCACCTGTTTAATTACTCAAATCATTTTCACTTTAAACATGTTCCATTATAAACTATAATTCATGACTGCCATCAATATGAAGCTGCACTGAAGGCCCGGGCTAATGCAGGTAATTGCAGTCAGTCAGTGGCTGACTCCAGTGAAACCGGGAGCATTCCCATCAGCTGCAAAGCCTCTTCTCCCTCATTCAGTGCAGTCATGTGAGAAAATGGGTTAGTTTCACTGAAAGACAAATGGCACCAGCCAAAAAATAAAATTATCCCTTGACTTTTCAAGTTTTGAAGAAGACATTGTTAGGCTGCAAAACCTTTCTGATTTAGGTTATTACATTGAGGAAGGTTTATTCATTTCTATTTGGGATTGTGGAATTGTAAATTTTTACTGCACAACCAGGACCTCGTGGAATTGGTGGATCAGCATGTAATCTGATCATCTCCTGCCTTAGACTGTGAAAAGCTTTTGTTGGCAATTGCTCCAGAAGGCAAGGAAGGAAAGCTTCAAGCTAACTCCCTCTCCAGCAGGAAAACTGCAGTGATACTCTGTTTATATTGGTGTCTATCTAGGTGCATTTAGGAAGGAGGAATGTACACTGGATTTCACTGAGCAAGATGGCTCAGGAAAATGTTATTTCTGCATTTGTTGCAAGTCCCTGGGAGACCAGAAAAAATATTTGAAAACCTGAATCTGTTATGGATACATCACACATCAAGAGTCCTGATGAGGTCTAGGCAAAATGAACAATAACTGTGACTGCCTGTAACATAGCCCAGACACAAAGTCTGATCAGATCGTCTGAAAATGATTGAAGGTTCTATAGATGTACAAATGTACTTCATCCGGTTCAAGGTGAAAAAAGGTAATCAACTCTTGATTTCCTGATAGCTGCCTGAACATCTCATATCTAATTAAGTATTGCTTAATTATTGCTAAATTTCTATTCACATCTGAGAACATGGCATATGTTTCACACACTGTTCTCATTATGCTTGATAAAGCTTGGATGCTCTTTACTGAGAAATGAATAGGATTTGTTTTCTTCTTGGTTTTGTTTTTCTTGAGTTTGTTGGGGGTTTTTTTTTAGGAATAGTGAGGAGATAACCACAGAAGAGAGAAATCTGTTGGAAACATGTCTTACAAGAGTCCATGATGCACATGGAAAAAAGCTGTTGAATAGAAAAATGAAGGTTCAGGAAATGTTTGAACATAGGTTTAATCTCTTTTCTTTCCTTCTCTCCCTTCTTATTCATCTTGCTTTTTTTCCTTCCTTTCAAGAGATCTGCTGACTGCAACATGATTGCTAAGGTGAAGCAAAATACATGAAATTATGGTTCTTGTCCAAAAAAAGGGACATAAAACATATACTGAAACTGAACTCTTTTTCTGGAAAGGCAAACCTCTGAACTATGAAAGCTCTGCCAGCAGCTTTGAAAGTACATCAGCCTCCAGATTCAGGGCCTCAACAGTGCCTTTATCAGCAGTCAGAGCCTAGGCATCTCTGACCAGGCTGCATATCCCTGGGCAGCAGTTGTATCAGTGGCCTATGAGAGGAGAAAGGGTTTCCCTGCTCTAGAGTAATTCTAGAGCTTCTCTGAACACAGATCTGAGGGTCTTGTTTGACTTATTACTTAAAACACTGTCATCATCTGGGCTGTGAGCTGAAATGGAGGACTTCATATGGTCTACGCAAAATGTATTCCTTATATCTGTTTCTCTATGATTAGTGTTTAAAACACACTTTCTCCTCTTTGATGTGCATCCTCACTTTCTCTTGTCTCAGAGCACACATTGACAGCAAGAAATACATATTTATTAAACTTCATTTTGAAAACCTCATTTGTCTCCCAGAAGTCTCCTAAGTGACATATACCCTATCACTTAATTATATTTTACTTCAGTTTAAATGGAGTTATTCCTCCCCTTTTGGAATCATAAACCATAGTCTACAAAGTAAAAGAATGGCTTTCATGAGCCAAAATATTCCAGATTTTTTAGTTCTACTAAAGGCCACTTCCACAGCAATGAGGTGTTGGAACTTATTTCCATTTCCTACATTCCCTGCAATACTCACAAAGTTTGTGCAGCTGCAGTAGTCTTGGAAGATATGCCTAAATGGTCAGTCTGGGCACTCTGCTGACTGTGTTGGGAGAACACATAGGAGACAGCCTGGCTTCCCAACTTGCACTTCTGTCTTAGATTGTGTAAATATTTACCCCAGTCCTCAACTTGACAGTGTTCATCCCTTGCTACAGTGAAAAGTTTTCCTGAATCCCTTTTCCAAACCTTCTCTCAAGGTTTTGAAACAGCTACAAGGTGAAAACACTGGGTTTACTTCCCTGAATTAAAAAAATAAATGGATCTATTCCCCCTTCTTTGCCCCAGAGATACACTTGGATATATGGGTGAGGTGATATCCCAGCTGTGTCCTAAATGCAAAACCAGCCACAGAGTCTTATCTCATGTAAGAACACCCATGGTTAAAACTGTGGGTGCTTTGGCCTGGGTCTTTAACTGAGCAACCAGCATGATGCTTTAGTCACTCATAAGCCTACCACGATATATTAACTATATCTCTGATTTGTTAGAAAATGACCTAACGGCAAGGAAGCCTCCCAGGTGAATTTGGACTGTTCTTTTCAAAACTTCTTTCAGTGGAGAGGTTTACAGGCTGTCACTACCTCCAGTTAATTGCTTCTGTTTACTTCTATTTCTAACTTTTAATCTGCTCCTTTCAGCAGAACTGCTTGCAAAGCATCATGTGTACTGTGATTCCTTGTTGTTTTGAATTAATACTTAATTAAATTTAATACTTAATTTAAGAGACACACTGGCCTTGTTAATGTGAGCACAACAGGTGTATGACTAATTTAGGAAATGAAAATGACATTTATGCTGCTGGACATATCAGTGGAAGAACTGAGTTTTCTTCAGGACTGAAAAAACACCCACCTTCTTTGTTTAGCTACATAGACATATTGTTTATGTGTTCCTGAATATAGATTTTTTTTCATAT
>NW_008666947.1:22785-24012 GCF_000695815.1 Acanthisitta chloris | reverse complement strand
ATCCCATATCCCACCTCCCGCATCCCACATCCCTCCCGGCGTGCGCGTGCCAGTCCCGACTCCACAAGCAGGTGGCAGTGGCGACATTTCCCGACGAGGTTTCCCAGCTGGAAATGTCCAAGGCGGGAAGAGGAGGGGGGAGCACAACCCTCGCCCAGGAACCGCCGCACACAAATAAATAACCTCGCGAAACGTTAACTTCTTTGCCTCTATCAGATCATTGTTAACAGCTAATAAAACCTCGGTCTGTGGGGACACCACGGAGAGCCAACCCCTAATAAAGAGACTCCAAGAAAGGAAATTAGATCTGCTGCGTTTTTACACCATTGGAATATATAGTGATGGATCTGGAGATTGGGACAATCGTTGTCTTCAAAATTAAAAAGTGAAGCTGGGTGTGGAGTCGGGATGTGGTTTTTCCATATATCCCATTCCCTCCTCTTCTAACTAGTGCTTAATGCTTTCAAAAAGGCCCATTAGCAAATGCCACATGGCAAATGATTCATTGGTGCAAAGCCATCTGAAGAAAAAAAAAAAAAAAAGTCTTCCAGGCTCTGCTCTGATATTGCAATGTAATTAATATCAATTGAATTAAGCAGAGGGAGCTAAGTGAAATGTTATTAAACAACGCCGAGGCCCAAACATCATGGCATCTCCTTCCAGCAAATGGAACGTTGGCAATATTTGCCTGCAGCTGCCACCAATAAATCCTGGGGAATTTGCCTTCCAAGGTCAGGGAGTGAGGGAGATGCATGTATATGATTCTCTAGTTTACCTGCTAAGGAGAGAGAGAGAGGGGTCAGTAAATTATCCTCCCGCTCCAGCCCTAATTGAATAGACCAGTGGACGTCAAGCTTGGAACTGGAGGCAGCAACAACAACTTGACAATGCAGATCTGTCAGCTGAGACAAGATGAGCCAGGTAAACACCCTGACAGAGAGGGAAGATAAACCACATGGGTAATAACCACCATGGGATGGGCTGAGCAAGTGTGAAAGGAAGAATAACAGAGCCACCTCCACCATCGGGGAAGCAACTTCCCTCCTCCTTTTAATTAGTGGAAGCTGCACAAGGGAGGGAGAGGTTGGAGCTCACTGGAAGCTCGTTACATATTCTCCTCCTCAAATGGGTGGCAAGAGGCAATGTTTTGAAGCAAACCCACTTGTGTTCCTCTGGAGCAGGACAACTTCCAGCATTTGCCAAATGGGCAAAGAATGACAGGTTGAT
>NW_008666947.1:0-22773 GCF_000695815.1 Acanthisitta chloris | reverse complement strand
CTGCTGTAAATCCTGTTGGAGCAGCCAAAAGCAGAGACCAAGGGATTACACAGTGTTTGCTCTTGTGTGGGGCTTTTATGCAGAGGCTTTGAGGGTCTTTAGAGGAGGCTTAATGGCATTAATCCTGTTTCAGAGAGAGAGGAAGCAAGGCAAAGCCATTTGCTCCAAATGACTCAGTTGAGACTGAGAACCAATTGCTCTGACAACTGTTTCCAAGCCCAATCCAAAGGGATGAGCAGAGAGCAGATCAAGTACAGCAAGGAGGGGAGATGAGGTGTTTGTGGGAGAACTCCAAGTTGGGTCTCTTCAC
Organism: Acanthisitta chloris; assembly: GCF_000695815.1. Lineage (NCBI taxonomy): Eukaryota > Metazoa > Chordata > Aves > Passeriformes > Acanthisittidae > Acanthisitta > Acanthisitta chloris. The sequence goes on along the minus strand of NW_008666947.1, from coordinate 22,463 downwards.
AAACGTGATCCAATGATGCCAAAATTGCTGTAGGAGACCTTGGGAAAAAGAAATAGCACAGAGGTGGGATGGGGATTGAGGAGAAAGAGGGAAAACTAGGAGCCACAGGGCTAAATATTCTGTTCTATCCACGCAGCACTTAGCAAATAAACTGACTTTTTAGAAGGGCAGGAAAAGTTGGGTGAGCCCTCAGAGACAAACTGCTCTTCCACAGCAGAGGCTCTTTAGTCAGGAATTTTTCCTTACATTTAGCAGCTCCTCACATCCAAACACAGTGGAAAATGCTCACAAGTTACTCCTGGGAGAAGGAAGAGGAAGGTTGAACATTGTTATCCAGTGTAATCAATGACCAAAGCAAGGCAAAACACTCTTGTCTCCACCTCACCAGCTGAGTTCAAGCAGAAAGCAGCAATTTTTACCCTGAAATCTCATTTTAAATTAGAAGAAAACAGATCTGCTCCCAGCACACACAGCTCCCTGCCATGGAGCCCAGAACCTTCTCACCATGTCATCAATGCAGGCTCCAAATAAACGTTCTCAGCAACATATTAGTCAACAGATGATTAAACATCTTTTAGTTGGCTGACATTCCTGGGCCCTTCCCAAAATAATAGGGTCCCAATAAAGTGCTGGTGACTCTTGAAGTTCTACCTTGACTGGGCAGCACTGGTTGACCTGTTTGTCAGCCAACATCTTCTCAAAGATCAAGCCTAGAAGGTCAGAAAACTGCTCATGTGGTGACAGGAGGTTCTTGGTGCTTGCAGGTGAGAGTGATGGCAGAATGGAGTCTGAAATCCAGCTGGAAACTATCCCTAAATCCAAATATGACAGGAGAGGTCTCCTTGGGTAGCTATGGATCATGTTAAAGTGGTGCCATCCCATCACTCTGTGAGCTGCCAGGCCATGCCCTGGTGAAGGAAGATGAGCTGTTGAAGCTCCATCCTCACCACCAGATCTCAACATCTGGTGCTGGCTAAGAGTCTTGTCCATAAAACATGGAAATTCTTCCACCCCTCTGAGAGCAAGACCTGGAATTGGCTTTTTTCTCCCTATCCTTCACAGCAGGGACAACTTTGGAGAAGCTCTTTGGATCAGAGTCTCACCCCATCCCTGAGAAGTTCCCCAGGCACCTGGAGAGGACAAGCAGCATCACCAGCTCACACATTTGGCTCTTGCCACCTTCAGAGTCCCAACTCTCAGAGTGACAAAACTGCCTGAGGATCCTGGCATCACTTAAGGAATGATCTGGGACCTGTGGTTGAAAGGAAAGTTGGAAACCAAAACTTCCCAGTTCCACAGAGGACAAAACCCATAAGTATTGGGACAACCTGCCCTTTCCAATCCATATCCACTTCCAGTGGTCTGTCCTGAGGTGCCATGGGAAGGTGAGGGACAACCAGCACATCTCACTCACAAAGTGGAAGAGGAATCAAGGAATGTCTGATGGTTCAAATTTCCATAAGGGGAAGAGCAGCTAACCATGGTCACCATCAAGTCTGACCCTTAAGGTCTTCACAACCTGGAGCAGACCTGGGAATCTCCTTCTGGCTTTGGACTCTGCACATGACATGGATAAGAGGGACACAGGAATTTCCAAACTGACAGAATTTCATGGACAATTTCTGTTCACACAGTGCTCTGGAAGGATGTTTGAAGAGTTCATAAGGTACCATGGGAATACACACACACAAGGCACTAGAGGAGGCCAAGCATTCCTATTCCCACTCTGGGACTCTTCCTATGGAATTCCACTCATTCCATTTGAATCATAACTATTGCAATGCCCTTTACATGAAGAGGCTCTGCTATATCCTAACCCATTTGGTAATGAAGCACAAATTTGAAGGCATCAGTGGAACACAGTGATGAACTCCCAGTTTACCCAATGCCTTTGATGCCAAAGGGTGTCCTTGTGCAATCACCAGGCTTAAAAAGACCTGGAAAAGGCTCCCAAACCTCTGGCATGAAAGCTTATCTGGGAAACAATGAAAGGAATAAAGCAGCAATGCCATAAAGATAAGGAGGAGAGGCAGGAGAGGTTTTTTTCTAAGGAAATGTTTAAGACTGGAGAAGAAGAAGAATCTGATTTAGCACAGAGCAGGAAAGAGAAGGTTTGACCCCAGAGGAGAGAATCTTGGGAGAGACAGTCAGAGCTTGAGGTATCTTTAGCTTTCATTTTGGGCATCTTTCAGTTCCTCCAGTTAACATCTTTTCCACTGGGCAGGGCCAGGCTGGACCTGATCCTGCACATACTGGTGGGAATGGTCCTTTCCATCATCCAGTTTGAAGTGCACTGGATCCCATCCTTCCCTGGGACCATCCAGGCAGGCCCATGGTGGGAAGTCTTCTTTGGATGCACAAAAGGAACACAACAAGCCCCTCAGGCCTGACTCTCTGCCCTGTCCAGGGGAAAATTGTTTAGGCTGAGAACTTGAACCTGAAGTCAGGAGAAGATGAGATTTCTCTCTCTCTCTCTGCACTTTGGTTAAGTTCAACTAGACTTTGTTAGGGCTGATTTTAAAATACAAACATTTTTACCCTGCACCAGGGTTTAAAGGGACTGAGCAGTCTGGCTGCAGGAGTTTGAAGTACTGTAGGAATTTCTGCCTTTTGCAGGATCTGGAATGACTCCAAGCACCTCCACCCTTAGGATGAGCTTTGCCTCCAGTTTGTGCCCTTGGTCCAACTTCACCACCTGCACAGCCACTTGGGCACAGACAGAGAGGGCAACAAAGCCCATGCAGAAATCCCCATGGCACAAGTCAGAAAGCACAATATTCCCAGCCCAATTGTACCCAAATCTGGGAGTGGATTTCTCCCCCACTTGCCAATGGAGCATTTTCCTTGCGTTTCCACAGGGCCAAGTCTCCCTTAGAAACACTTCCCCATCGAAAAAGACTTTACTCCACACACACCAGTGCCAGCATTCCCAAACTCCCATCCCCACACCAGCCCTGGGGGCAGGATCTATCCCACTATTTATCCATCAGTACAGAGTCCAGGGAGATTTCATCTCCTTCCTTTCTAAGGCCTCGCTGAACACGCTGCCCTCGCCAGGCTCTATGCAAATCCAGTTGCTAAGGAGAAAACATCACTCTCCCCACATCCATCCTCCTGAAAAAAAAAACAAAACACAACCCAACCCTAATTAAAGCCAAGCTCAGTGGCTGGCTCAGGGTACCACAGTGCTGGGAGGCAGTGAACTCCACGGAACAGGCTGGAATGATTTGGTTTTGACCGCGGGATGACCTCGGGGTCTGCCCTGCCTGATGGACAGTGGGACCATTAGTCCTTTTAACACACATTCTTTCCCCCCAAACACAGACAGCTTGGCAGAGAGGGAGAGAGCCAACAGCATCTATAGCAGCCCTGACCCTGCCTGCTGAGTTCTGGGCCCGCAGGCGAGAAGGATTCGTTTGGGGAAGGGAAGGCAACAGCTTCTCCTTTCACAAAGAGCCTCCAAAAACCCCCCAAAAAGCCTGAGAAAACCAAGCCACAGCCTCAGGAAAGGAAAAGGGATGGAGCTCCACATTCCCTGCAACAAAAGAGAAGAAGCAAATCTCTTCTCTCTTTGTGTTTGGCTCTTGGGATTTTTTTTTTTTCCCTAGCCCTAAAATCCACCACGTGAAATATCCCTCATGGCTCTGTTTGGCTTCTACAGTTTTTTGAAGCTGAGGAGGAAATCTTGACTCCTTTTCTTTGCTTCTCTCTCTTCCAGCAAAGGTATCGTTTTGGGGTCTTATTATTCCAAGGAAAATGAGGCAAGAGCCAACGAGCTCTGCTGCTAATAGAGCAGAACAACCTATTAATCCAGAGCAAAATTAAGCAGCACAAAGGTTAGGGAAACCAGAGTCTTGCTGGGTTTTAACCTCCTAAGCCAGGCCTGAGCCCAAAGCCTACAGACAAGCAGAGCTTTTGCTACTGCTTTCAGGAGATTTAGCCCAGGAGATATAGGCTCTGTAGATATCCAGAGATATTTTGCCTCAAGACAAGGAGAATTTCAGCAATATCTTCATTTTTCGGTCATTTTGCAATGAGGCTAAAAGCAAAATGCTACTACCCACAGCTGCCTCAGTTTCCCCAGCTGAAAAATTGAGGATAATGATTAATCCTCCTCCATGAGGTTCCTCAAAAAGAATATTTATTAAGTGCTTCAACACTACGAGATGGAAGAGAATAACCCCCTCAAATTTCTACCAATACACTGTTATTAGCCCTTTACTCTGCCTGAACCAGCAGCTTGGAAAAAAACCACAGAATTCTGCTGGCAAAATGAATACAAACCAACCCAATGTGCTTCGAGGGGGAGAAAGATTGAGCTTTTCTGCCCCTTGCCCCAAAGAGATGATTCATCCCAGCTCAAAATAACCCAAGTAAATAAATACAGATGCCAAGGCCACAACAGAAGGGGCCAAAAAAACCCGCATTAAAATCAAGCTTTTCATCTCCCTTTGCAGTGGCTGCAGCAGACAGAGCTCTGCCTGTCCTGAGCCCACTTTAATCTCCCACTTGGGGCTGACTGACAAGCTCTGCTGAGCTCAAGGAGGAAACATCTGGTTGACTTGCCCAACGTTGGCACTCAAGCCACATCCACACACCACAACCTCTCTGCCTGCAAGCAGAGGCAGAAACTCTAGATTTCCCCCCTCAGATCCAAGCTCAGGAAGGAGGTTGTATCCCAGACTCAACACTCAGCCTCTTTTTCCCATCATTCCCCTCCAACTTGAGCCCCAAATCTCCTTCTACTGCTGCTTGTTTTGTACAGCCCAAGGACACAGGGAGCCTTATAACTCCTCTTACCAGGAGGCAGAGAGGAACTTTGGTCCCTCCAGGCTGCTCCATGTCCAGGAAATCCTTGGAGGGGCCTTTAATTATTATTTTAGACTTCTTCCCACAGCCCCTGACACTGTGCAGGCTGTGCCTGTTTGTTTTCTCTAGCACGGTGGCTGTACAGTAGAGTGTGCCTGACCCCTGTGCTCTGCTGAGAAGTGTGTCTAATGCTCCTACAAGGTAACCCTTTCTCCCTGGAGTTTGCTGGGCTGACCCCAGAGTCCCATCTGGCCCAAGACTAACTCCTCTGGCATGTGGAAAATGCAGCTGGCCTGGCTCCAGAATGCCTCCTGCAAGACCAACCCATCTGCATCTTCTCTGCTTTAGCCCAGTTTGCAGTATGGCACATTTCCCTCCTTCTCCCTCTGTACAGGCTCAAAACTTAACTCTTTCCACCCAGGATTTAAAGACAAATGAACTGGGAGTTAGGAGTGAGTTTAGACTGACTTGAACTGCAATCCCACAGTGACTTAACTAAATTACCCCCTGAATTTAATTCATGGTGGTGGTGAAGAAAATCACCCTGAGTGTCATTCCCTCCCTTCCCCCAGAAGGATTTCTCCATCTCATCTCATCTCATCTCATCTCATCCCCAGCCCCTGCTCAGCAGTTGGCAGAGCCACTGCCACTCTGGGGACAATCAGATGCTCTTGGTGTCACTTAGGGGACACGATGAGAACACAGAGTTGCCCAAATGCAATGTAAACTAGAGCCACGAGGGATTAGAGGCAAATCATCAGCTGGGTGAGGGCTGTGCCATGGAAGAGTGCATTTCCCCTTGGAGGAAAACAACAGCAGACCTTGATTCTTTAGGGAATCTTCTTAATAGTGAATTAGTGGCTGAAGATCTCCAGAGCACAACCACAGGGATGCTAGAACCCAGAGAGGCAGATTTGCAGCATCAGCCTCTGGTTGGGTTTATGTTTTAGTAATTAGCCAAATATTTGCTGCAGTCAACTGCAGAGAAATCCTCAGCCTCCAGTTGGGCACAAAACAGTGACAATAAGGCCCAAGCCTGGCTTTAAACTGCCTTAAAATAAAGGAGGAAAATAAGCAAAATGAAGTTGTGGCTTCAACAGCTCTTTGTCACCTCTTCCTTCAGTTTGAGGATTTTCCTCCTGCCTCCCAGGAAGGCCAAGGAACAAGGATTGATATTCAGCTGCGTTTGGCCAGGGAAATTCTTGGTTTTCTGCTTCATTTAGCTGAGTAACATTTGAAAACAAACAGCAGCACCCACAGCACTGTCTTCACAGCATGGGCTGAGCACACCTGAGAGGGTCCTAAAACCTCCTATTTCTTTCTTTTACCAGGACTAGACTTGCACTTTCTAATGAAGGGGCAGAATCCAAGCCCAAATTAGCTGGGAGTGAGGATCCAACACCCACAGGCACCTTCAAGAAATCCCAAGTTTCATTAACAAATTACCACTGAGCTTTGGTTCCTGCAGGCTAAAGCACATAATAAGCCAGGAATTAACTCCAATGTATTCACAGGATTAATGTTGTACCAAGGGCTGATAATTAAAAGAATCCTGATAAAGACTCTGCCAAAAATTAATTAATAAAGAGAGAAGGAAGGCTGTAACATGAGATCTGTGGCTTTGATACTCCACCTCACGCAGTTAAACAAATCTCTTCCTCTCGCTGCCACTCCAGGGATGGAAAATCTCTGGGAAGGGGAGAGAATAGGGCTGAGCTACCAAAGCAGAGCTTTTCTATCCCATTTAGGCTCTGACACTTGAAATCCAAAGCAGCTGCTGTAGATCCCAACCCCATTCCTTCCCCCATTTGCCAACACCCATCGCTCCCTCCTCCTTCTTTACTCTTCAAGTTGTGCTTTTTTTTTAATTTCTTTCCCCCCCTCTCTTCTTGCAATCAGGGAAAAAAATAGCAGCCATTAGAAACACTAGTTAGGGACTTAGTCCAAAATCAATTTTAATTAAAAACACCCCACTTTAATGTTGAACATGGTCATTTTTAGCACTGCTCTTGGCGAGACCTTCCGTGCTGCACCAGCCACACCATTGGTATGCAAGGAAGGAACTTCCACCAGGAACAACCTCAGGGCTGGTTGCAAAGCCCTGGGGGGGTTAGGGGGACACTCTTATGACTCTCAGCCCTCTCTAAACAACATTAGGCTCATGATGGGCTGGATTTCAGTTTGGGGAGGGGGATCTAGGGAGGGGGAGAACCACCATAAAAGCATCACGTCGTGGTTTTATGAGTGGCTGTGACCCAGAGTCAGTTGGTCACACGCAGTCAGTGCCCATTACCAAATCAATAAGCATTAAATCAACCTCATTTTCTACTATTTAAATTAACTATAACTGTTTTAATTGCAGATTCATAGCCTGCAAACTGCTTATTACGCTTTACATTATAGCTCAGATTTGCTTGCACGTTCCAGACCATTGAGAGCACTCAACAAACCCAACCCTGCTGAAACCTTCCTCCCCCTCAGCCTCTGCCAGCCAGGAGGAGACACATTAAAGCCAGGAGAAGCAGGGAAACAGGAGGGAGGGCTGGGAACACAGTGTGGGAGCTCAGCACACGGGAATGGTCACCTGCAGCAAGAGGAGAGGAATGAACAGCTCGTTCTTATAGAATCCTAGAATCAACCAGGTTGGAAAAGACCTCCAAGATCATCAAGTCCAACTCTAAAGTGGGCACTAGCCCATGGCACTAAGTGCCACATCCAGTCTCAGCTTGAAAACCTCCAGGGATGGTGAATCCACCACCTCCCTGGGCAGCACATTCCAATGTCTGAGCACTCTCTCCAGAAAAAATCTCTTCCTAACATCCAACCTAACCCTCCCCTGGCAGAGCTTGAGTCTGTGCCCTCTTGTCCTGCTGCTGGTTGCCTGGGAGAAGAGACCAACCCCCACCTGACTCCAACCTCCTGTCAGGGAGTTGCAGAGGGTGATGAGGTCTCCCCTGAGCCTCCTCTTCTCCAGGCTGAACACCCCCAGCTCCCTCAGCCTCTCCTCATGGCACTTGTGCTCCAGTCCCTTCACCAGCCTCGTTGCTCTGCTCTGGACCTGCTCCAGCCCCTCAATGTCCCTCCTGAGCTGAGGGGACCAGAACTGAGCACACAAAGATTTCTTTTTCAGGTCTGTATTGCATTTCTCCCTCATTTCTAGACAGTTCTCCGGCAAAATCATGTCTGATTAAAAACTAAATAATGAGCAAAATGATTTTAAAGCTAATAATGTTCAAAATCTCTTCCCATCCTTAAGGAAGGAGCAGTTTTAGAGCCACTTTCTTCCAAAGTTTTCTTCTTTTCATACCCTAACTTTGGTCCTGGACATCACTGTCACATTTTGCCTCTGTTTCTCTTCCCATCCTGCCTCAAAGACAAGGACTAATCTGTAGGTAAATGGGAGTTTGCTAATTCTTTCTGGCTGTCAGTCCCTGACATTAGCAGGAGATAGACTAGTCCCTGGGTCAGTGGCAATGACCTCAGCACCACTGAAACATGCACAGAGTAAACACTTGAGGGTGGGCAGTCAGGGGGGGATTCTACAGCCTCCCCTGAGCACAGCCAAGGGGCAGAGGGTCCCTGCCCAGCCCTGGAGACCAAACCCCTCTGGCACTGCAAGGTTGGATGGGGCTTGGAGCAACCTGGGCTGGTGGAAGGTGTCCCTGCCCATGGCAGGGGGTGGAACAAGATGATCTTTAAGGTGTTTTCCAACTCAAACCAGTCTGGGATTTCATGATTCTAAGTTCAGAGTGGTCTCTGATAAAGCCTCTGGGTCCTGCACAACCAGTCAGTGACACCAGTGATGGATCAAGAGCAGATAGAAGGAAGAAATTGTTCCCTGTGTGGGTGCTGAGGCACAGGTTGGCCAGAGAAGCTGTGGCTGAACATCCCTGGAAATGTTCCAGGCCATGTTGGATGGGCTTGGAGCAACCTGGGCTAGTGCAAGATGTCCCTGCCCATGGCACAGGGTGGGACTGGATGAACTTTAAGGTCCTTTCCAACCCAACCCATTCGATGAGTCTATAAATGTTTCCCCCTAATGCCATGGGTACCCTCAAATCAAACAGCCACAAGCACCATCCAACCTCCCATCATTCCAGAAAGAGCTATGATGAGGAGATATGGGCAACACAAAAGAAAAGGGATCAAAAAAGGAGATTAAGGAGCAGAGAGGCACATCCAGCCCTCTCCCCTCCCACAACAACCAGGGTTACACAACTCCAGGATCTTCAACTCCTGATGCCCAGTGCCTCTATCCTCCTCCCCCTGCACAAACACAGTGCCAGACCACGAATCCCATGGCTCAGCCACTGGGCTGACCCTCTACCTCCCTAACAAGGTTTCCTCAGCAGCCCCAGATCTGTCTTTCTTTCCCTCTAGCCAGGCCAGAGCACCCAGGGAAAGCTCAAACACTTAATGTCGTGCAGGCTGCCCTGGGTAGAGAAAGCTGTTTCCAGGGTCTTGCTCCAATCTCTTGGGTTCTGAGGGACAAATTGAATTCTGGGCTCCCAGATTCTGTGTGTGCACAGCTGGTTCCCTGACGGGAATTGTGCAGCCAGGCTGGGGCTGAACTGGGACTGCTTTACCAGCTAATTTCAGCACAGCAAGAATTAGCTCATCCATAAATGACAGCAGGCCTGCAGCTCCTCTGTCCTCTCTAATGCCCAAAGCACAGATTAGTGATAAAAATATCTGATTTTCTCCATGCTGGACTTGATAATAAGCTAGTGAATTCCCCTGGATGGATTCCTTAAACAGTCCCTTTTACTCCTCGACCTGCCCTCTCCCAGCACTGCAGTCTCCAAGGCTACACCAGTGGACAAGCTCCATCTGTCCCCCCCAGCCCCCAAGGTCCAGCTCCACTGGGACAGTTAATAGCAAGGATTAGTGAGCTAAGCAATATCATGACTCTCTCCCGTGGATTTTCCTGCTCTCCATTACTGCCCAGAGAGCCACTGGAGCCGTCTGAGCACTTTGCAGTCATTAACATCCCCCAGAGCTCACAGGGCTGTTATTTCTATCCACACAGCTCTGCCCTGACTCCACTGTTCAAGATGCTCTGAGGAATATCCAAGGGAGAGACCATGGCCCTCAGAGTCCCTCCCCAGCCTCCTCTTCCTCAGGGGTGGAAGAACAGAAGATGTGAAAAGGAATGTGCAAAGAAGCAAATAATGAGAGCCAGGCTTGGAAGCCAAGAAGACACCAAAGTGTGCCAGTGTTGTCCTATGAAGGAGTTCCCATCCTCTGAGCTCTCAAGGTGAAGATCATGGAGAAGATCCCATAAGGAGCCTCCTACAAAAGTCCCTCATGGAATCATGGGATGGTTTGGGTTGGAAGAATCTTAATAATCATCCAGTCCCACCCTCTGCCATGGGCAGGGACATCTTCCACTAGCTTAGATTGCTCCAAGCTCCATCCAACCTGGCCTGGAACACTCCCAGGGATGGAGCAGCCACAGCTTCTCTGGGCAACCTGTGCCAGTGCCTCACAGGGAAGAACTTCTTCCCAATATCTCATTTAAATCTACTCTCTTTGAGTTTAAAGCCTCTTCTTCCATCTCCCAGCTTTGCTTGAACCTCATCCTCATGCTTTGGTCCAAGGGAAGACATCCAACCTGCTAAGAAATCTACCTCCAGGATGGAATGTGGAGCTTGGCTGGGCATGGTGAAGATCTCAGCTGTTGGGTAGGTAGGGAATGCTCAACTCCTCACACTCCCAGCCTGAGCAGTGGTGAATCACCAGAGGAGCCCAGAGGAAGGTGAGAAAAATGAGGGGACACCCAGGGCTGTAATAGGGAGACAAAGGTCCCGCCCAGGGAGGAGAAAAACGTGCAATAAAATCAGCCGATTTGGCTCTGCAGGTAATTACAGAGTTAATAAAACCAGACTCCTTGACACCACAGGTCCTAACCACCCAGCCCCTGTCATAGGCACTAAGTGACTTTTTCCTTTGCTGCTCATTGATCCAGCAGACAGGAACAGCTCCGAGCTGGATCGATGCGGCTTGGCCGCGCTCGCACGACATCTCACATGAAGAACTTTAGTGCTCTTGCACTGTGACCTGTTTGGAAATGAAACATCTGGCCATTTACCTCTCCTGCTTTTAATACCAAGATTAATCCATGCTATGAACTATTTGCCAGCAAGATCCATTTTGCTTTTTTAAAGAGGAAAAAAAAAAAAAGAGAGGAGCAGTGAGTTCTGTGGTGGGAAGGGAAGTGGCAGCTTGGCCTGGTTGGAAAGTTTGGTTCTCATACAAGAGGTTCTGGAGCTTTAAACTAAATCAAGCAAGCAAAACTCATCCAACCACAAGCCTGGGTCAAGGACTCCAATCTGAGATCATCTCTCTCCATCCTAACCAATTCCCCAGGCAAAACTCTCTTGGTTTTCATTTGAAAGCAAAACCTGAACAGTTTTGCTAGAGATGAAGGTGTTTACCACAAAGACCTTCCCAGCAGCTCCAGCACACACAACACACCAGTTCCAAGTGCTTGGAAGGAAAAACAGGTTGGCTCAGCAGTCATGGGATGGTTGGATGCCCATGGATGGGGTCACATCACCCAAAGCTGTCCCAGGGTTGGGATACATAGGGTCTGGTCACCTTGTGGTCCTACAAGACCACAGTCTGTGGAGCTTAGAATCATAGAATCATCAAGGTTGGAAGAAACCTCTAAGATCCTCCTTCCCTCTCCTCTCTCAGACATGGCATTGCATAAAAATAATGAGATTAAATCCCATTCAATGTGGCCCAAACTATTCAACTGCTTCAAAAAATAAGAGTCCAAAGGTGACACACAGAAAAGTGAGTGACAAACCAAGCCCTCAGGAAAGCTGGCTGAAAGCAAAAATCAATGCAGTAAATTCCTGGCAGGAAGCAAAGGTGCAGTCAACATTTCTCCTGGTTTGATCTCCCCAGGTAGAAATACCTGCAGGGCAATGAGCACAAGGAAACTCAGGATTGAGGCCACAAAGTGACCCCTGGCCAGGGATAGGAATGTCACCACAGCTCAGTGCCTCAGTTTTTCACCTTCCTCAGCCCAGCACACCTGCAGCTCACAGCCCTTGCAGTGGCTCTAAATGCCAAACCCAAGAAATCCAAGTGGATTAATATTTAACTGTGCCACCTGGGCACCTTTAAACATTACCCCCAGTCTTATTTGCAGCTTTGCTTTAGAGTCCCTTCAACTCTAGGAAGTTTCCACAGAGCCAGTCACCCGTGCTCTGCCCAAGTTCTGTGTTGCTGGGAAGAAAGTGATCCATCAGGAGCTGGAATTCAGCCTGGCCTCGCTTCAACAGCTCCAAGCTGATGGATAGGAAGCACGGTCTGCTAGGACCAGCACCAGACTGGAACTGGGGGGACTGGGCTCAAACAGCTGCTCTGCCACTGAGTCACCAACAGCCTTGGGGGTATCACTCAGCACTCAAGGTGCCTCTGCTGGCTGAGGGTCACACAGGGTATGGCTGGCGTGAAAATAAAGGTGTTCAAATGAAAGGAGAGAAGCTTGAGAGGTCTCTCTCACTGTGTAGTGCCTTGGGGAGAAGAGGCGAGGGGGAAGAATGGCCACACCAGCTGTTGCATGGGGGGGTTGGTGGGGAAGAGGCTCCATCACCATCACCCACATCACCCACTAGTTAAACCCCTCTGATGGTGTCACAGGATGTTAAGGGGTTGGGATGGAGCTTAGAGATCATCCAGTGCCAAACTCCAGCCCTGGGCAGGGACATCTCCCACCAGAGCAGGTTGCTCAAGGCTTCATCCAGCCTGGAATGAACATTGCCAGGGTTGGGGCATCCACAGCCTCCCTGGGGCATCCACAACCTCCTTGGGACTACCACAACTTTCTTGTGGCATCCACAACCTCCTTTGGGCAACCACAACCTCCTTGGAGCATCCACAGTCTCCTTGGGGCATCCACAACCTCCTTGGGGCAACTACAATCTTCTTGCGGCACGCCTGCACTGCACCAGTGTCTCACCACCCTCACATTAAAAATTCTCTTGCTAATTGTGCAGAGCTCACAAAACATCTTTGGCAAACTCAGGGAAGGACCAAACCCCTGTTTAAGGGCAGAGCTGCCCTTGCCCTTCCTTCCCAGGGTGCCTGTTACAGTTCTCCTGTAATACAAGGTCCTGTCACCCCAAAACTGCACCATTAAGGCCTCCAGGCCTGTCTCACCACCCTCACATTAAAAATTCTCTTGCTAATTGTGCAGAGCTCACAAAACATCTTTGGCAAACTCAGGGAAGGACCAAACCCCTGTTTAAGGGCAGAGCTGCCCTTGCCCTTCCTTCCCAGGGTGCCTGTTACAGTTCTCCTGTAATACAAGGTCCTGTCACCCCAAAACTGCACCATTAAGGCCTCCAGGCCTTAATTAAATCCCCTGCTGGGATTGCACTAGCTTGGCAAATTGGCATTTCTTCTTGATTTTGCACGTTTAAACCTCACAAAGTGTAGGTCTCACAGTTCCCCTCCTGAAAGGTGGGACAAACCCCAATTTATCCTCTGAGACTCAGAACCAGCAATGCTGCACCGAGGCCAAACCACAAAATCCTTCAGAGCAAATCCCTGATCTGTGGCTTATTTCTAACTGGATGAGAGGGGGGGAAAAAATGCCAGAATCTTTTGCAGAACAAGCACATGAAGCTAAACATATGCTCCATAAACACATCTCCCTGGACCAGACACATCTGTCTGGCTCCTGAATGAAGAGTTTCTGAGCCTGGTTGGGCTAGGTGAGTGACTCTTAGCCAGGACACCAAGTCTTTCCCTCCAAGAAGACAAAGCTGTCAGATTTTTACAGCCTCAGATGTCGAGAGGAGATCCATGCACACAGCAGGACAAGGGAAAGGAAAAACATCCAGTTGCTTCTTTACAAGCATTCCCACTTTAACTAAATATTTGCAATCTGTTTATACAGAGGAGCTGCTTGACCTTTTATAGAGAGAGCTGCTCTAGCATCAGCTCCACAGCCCTGGCTGGAACAACAGTCACCTACAGAGCCCTAAAAATCATCTTAAAATACAATAACCAGCATTTTATCGAAGAAGGAAAGGCACTGATTCCCCTTTCTGAGGAAGATTCATGTAAGTTGTTGTTTTTCCCTGCCTAACAGATTTCTGAGAGGCACAACAAAGTGCAATACAAATACCAAAAAGCTTTCAAACAGGAATTATTAACTGGGAGCATTACATGAGGCACCAAGAGGCAATATCAGATAGTCAGGGACAGTTAACCTCTACAATCTGATACCAAACTGGTTTAAACCCAACCAAATCTGCCCTTACATAGCTTTGCCTTCTGTTTTTTTCTTTTTTCTTTTTTTTTTTTTTTTGCATGCAGAGCACTGAGCCAAGTCTGTGTTTCCCACTGATTTCACAGCACCCACCACGGAGCTGCACCCACTGGGGCTTCACATTAGATGTCAGGGAAAATTCTTTCCCTGTGAGGGTGTTGAGGCACTGGAATATTGCCCAGGGAGGTGGTGGAGTCACCATCCCTGGAGGTGTTTAAGAGGCATCTGGACCTGACACTGGAAGATCTGGTTTAGGGTTTAGGGGTTCCAGCAGTGACAGGTTAATGGTTGGACTTGATGTTCTTAGAGGTTTCCTCCAACCTTGAGGATTCTCTGAGTGTTTCCTGGGGTGGTTTTTGGGTGGTTCCAAGCCCATCCTGGCTGGCTGTGCCAGGGAGGGTGCAGAGCACACAGCTCCTGCCCAGTCTGGCTGTGCCAAGCTGCAGGAAGTACCTGAGGCTTCCCAGGAGCTCAGCACAGCTCCATCCCCTCCTGAGCTCTGCACAGGGATACTGAGCTGTGCCCAAGGAGATTCACATTAGATGTGAGGAGAAATTTTTCCCTGTTGTGGTGTTCAGGCACTGGAATATTGCCCAGGGAGGTGGTAGAGTCACCATTCCTAGAAGTGTTTTCCCAGTCTGGTTAGGGTTTAGGGGTTCCAGCAGTGACAGGTTAAGTGTTGGATGTGATGATCTTGGAGGTCTCCTCCAAACTTGCTGATTCCCTAATTTAGGTACTTGGCAAAGAAAGGAAGCCAAGCCCTGCCTCTGGGCTTGGCTGCTTGCTTAGCAAGGGTTAACTCAGGGGGTTGGTTGTGCCACAAACCTCTCACTCTGATGAGTCTTGAAGAATTGATTCCACTTCCCCTCCAGGACTATCCCTTTGGAGCCAAAGCTCAGCCCTTGGAGGCTCTGTCTTCCTGCTGCTGCACAACAGCAAAGGCACCAGCAGGTACCACACAAAGGATGCTTCATCTCCAGAGTCCTTCAAATGTCTTATAAAAACTCCCCTGTATAAATAATCTCCATGTGCAAGTCGAGGTCCCTGCAGGGCTCAGGGCCCTATTGCACAGGGTGTTTTATGTCCACGTTGGCAAAGCCTCTCTGTATTCCAAGGAGATTATATTTTAAACAGAAGATAATGAAGCTCATTTTGCAGGTGGGGACAGAGACATAAAGATAATTTGCACACACAGAAACCATTGCTGAGCCAGACACTGTGCTCAGATCCTCTCCCAGGTCCTGTCCACTGTCACAGCCACCACAGCATCCTTTCCCTCCCTCCCTAACACTGCCAAGTTCCTCTGGAAAATAATCCACACTGTTCCATAGCTAAACTGCTATTCTGGGGCAAATTCTCTGCTCACTGGTGCTGCTCCAACCCTGTTCCCTTCAGCTTGGGCTGTAGTTGCAAAGCCAAGTGAAATTTGGCCCTGGGGCCCCTCAGAAAAGAATTGGAGGTGAGTAAAAAACCACAATAGCAATGTGCAGCTTTTAAAAGTATACATAAAATATTAAATAAAGCACACACACACACAAAAAAAATAAATAGATAAATTATATATGTGTATACAATGCCCAGAGATGCCTCGATTTATAGGCTGTGCTTTCCTGAGAGCAGCACAGCTCCAGGCAACAGAAATGAGAAGTCAAGCTGAACAGCAATACTGTATCCCAGAGCTGGTGACATCTTATAACAGGGAACAGAGGTGCCCCTGGGGCACCCTGTAAAAATTATTACTGAGCAGCAAAACAACAATGTAAGTTAATTTCATTGAAATTAACAGTAGTTTCCTCCCCTTGAGCGCACGGAGAGGTATAATGGGAGGGGGGAGAAGGGGGAGGAGGAGGAGGAGGAGGAGGGTGGAAAGAGGCAGTTGGAGTAGCTGAATGGCATAAATGCTTTGGAGAGATTTAAAAAGCAAACGGAATTGTTGCAGGAGTTTGGAGTGAGGGGTTTAAAAAAAGAGAGAAGAAGGGATAAACCCCAAAACTCTGGTTGCTTTTAGAAGGTTTAAAACAAAAGCTCTACTTCTACTTTAACTCCTTTTCCCTCCATCGAGCCCCAATGTGAGAGGAGGCTCCTTGTGCCTGTGGAGTTGCTCACAGAATCATAGAATCAACCAGGATGGAAAAGATCTCCAAGATCATCAAGTCCAACCCTACTGTGGTCACTAGATCATGGCACTAAGTGCCACATCCAGTCTCAGCTTGAAAACCTCCAGGGATGGTGAATCCACCACCTCCCTGGGCAGCACATTCCAATGTCTGATCACTCTCTCCCTAAAAAATCTCTTCCTAACATCCAACCTAACCCTCCCCTGGCAGAGCTCATGTTTCCCTTCAGGCTGGAGCCAGCAGCATCTTTGCAGCATTTCTAACACACCCAGGATTTCACACACATTTAATCTCTCCGTGAACTCCAGCCCGGAACAAACTCTGCTCCAGCACTGCCTTTTTTTTTCCTTTTTTTTTTTTTTTTTGGAGTGCTGTAACCCCTACTGTGATTTATCTGAGCTGGATTACAATCATTCTATCAGTGCAGCATTGGAAAGGGAGTGTAGTCAGAGCAGAACTGATCTGGTTTATGTTGGTAGAACTTGTTTACTTCCTCTGCAAGGAGAGTGGTCCCAGTGCCTCCGTGTGAATGGGTTGGATGTCTCAATGAGTGGATAAAGCAGAGCAAGGAGTGTGCAGAGTTGGGGGTAATAGATGGAGGCTCTGACTCTTTAAGGAGACCATCCCCATTCAAAAAGTCCTTACACACATAGTTAAGCCCTGCTGACTTCATTTGTTAAGTAAAGGCTGTTTTAAGCAGATGCTTAAATGGTTTTGGCTGGGCTTGAGGCTGCAGAAAGGCAGAGTTGCTGTGATGAGGAAGTAAGAACCAGGCAGGGCCTTAATAAAACACTTCCAAGGTGCAAGGAAGAAAAACAACCCAGACAAAGCCTTTCAGAAGGGTAAAGTTACCAAGGATGAAACACTAGAACTTGAAGAGCAACTAAATCAAGGAGCAGTTTGATTTTGCTGCTTTGTGCCTCAGTTTACTCCCACCCCAACGCACTGAGAATCACAATCCTGTTGTCTTCCTCTGCCCATCAGCCTAAAAATCACTTTCCTACTCAGTCCTCATCTTTAAACACAATTGGAAGAGGCAAAACATCCTCTGGTGATAATGAAACAAAAGGGAAAACTCTTGGAAATTCAAAAGGAAGAGAGGAAAACCTTCGGTCATGTCCTGCTGCTGGAGCTCAGTAATATATGAGGCACCCAGGGTAACATATCACAGGCACCCAGGACATTTGTAATGCCAGGGTCAAAGTGCCATGCACAGAATTGAGCCTTTTCCCTCCAGGCAAAACTCTCCCAGGCAGCTTTTCAGCTGGTGTAAATTGCCCAAAGCCCCTAATGAAGTTATGACAATTTCCAACAGCTGAGGATCTGTTCAGCTAATGAAGAGAAATACTGGGAGGAGAGAATGAATTAGTTCGAAGAGTTCAGCACAGAGCACATGGAAAACAGCTTGAAGAGAGCCCAAAGAACCATTCCCTTATCTGCAGAAAGGCAAACCCAACAACAATCCCTTCCTGAGCAATGAGGTTTTTCTTCTCCCCTTCAGCTGAAGGACGAGAGCCAAAAAAAGCCTCTCGGGCGCGCGGGGTGCAAACCCGAGCTGCGAGATGTAAATAGGATGGAAAAAAAGGGGGTTTTGCTTCTCTTGTGGGCTGGGGGTTGTTTTTTTTCCTGTTGCCCTCAAACAGGAAAGGCAGCCCCAGTGCCCATATTTCACTGCTGACAGTGCTTTCCACACTGGGAACAATAGCCCTGAGCGGCCGCTCAGGGTCAGTCCCGCGCCGGCGCTTTCCCCACGCCGTGGATCGCCGGCAAATATTGGCCTCCAGCTCCCAGCCCCTTCCTGCCATTCTCTCCACACTACCCCTCTCTCCCAGGCCTAGCTCTTCCAGGAGACAGCTCCAAAATCCAGGCAGAAAGGCACAGGAACAAAGAGCACAGATGGGAAGCTTTTCATCCGGAGCTGATGCGACTTGGGGTGATGACCGAGATCCTCCGTGGATCTATAAACTCTCAGGGAAGTGACTTCTTCCTTGCAACCTTCCATAAAAAGAAAATCCTCTGTGTAATATGTCCTTTCCACATGGGAAAGGCCATTCCATGCCACAGGTGTCCCAAGGCTAGTTGAAAGGAATATAAGGATTGCAGCTGGACGAGGAGGAGCAGAGTTCGTCCTCGGATCAACTCCCTCGACACCACAAACTACTCAGCAACTAAAGTGCAATGACTTACTTTTGGAGTAGACTATGTGTAAAGGATGAAACACTTGGGGAAGAATGGCTGGGCAAGATTTCAGCCACCCAAAGTGGGAAAAAAAGCAGATTTGAGCCAAACAGCCAAACAAAATACTTTGAGGGAGAGAAAAAAAAAAGCCAGAAGAAGGTGAAGAGGAGGCAAAATAAAGAGGTATAAAATAAGGATAAAGACATATAAAATAAGGATAAAGAGCTATAAAAGGATGATAAAGAGAGATAAAATAATGACCAAGAGAAATAAAATAACTCCTTCACAATCCCTGTCTGTAAAGCCCTGAGTGTTTTAACAGCCCCGAAAAAAATAAGCAGCAGTAATAAAATCTACTGAAATAAAACCCACAAGATGCAAAGTCTAAACTGGTTAGCTTAAATTCAGCTTAAATTCAGCTTAAATTCAGCATTACTGAATTTACTGACTATTTTCTGCCTTGATTTCTTGGCTTTTGATTTCTCAGCACTCCAGTTTTTAAGCTACTCTAAGTTTCTGACCGTTCAACTCTTGTATTTTTGGAAAGGAAAATAAAACCCCAACCCCAAAGCTGTTCAGCCGAAAGGACTTTTAAACCATCTGTCACTGTAAATGTGTAAACCAAACCCAGGCAGCAACGAATTCTCTGCCTTTATTCCCTGTGCTGACCCAGGCAGAGGCAAAATTCCTAAGCCTCTAAGTTTTCCTAGGGAAGATTCACAGCAGAGAGAGAATCGTTTTTTTTGCTCGATGAAAAATCATTTCCATTACAATTCAACCAAAAGAAGAGCAAGTTGGAGAGAAGTCAGGAAAACACATCTCCTTAGAGCTGAAACAATTTTGGGGGGGATTTTTTTGTGGTTTTTTTTTTTTTTTTCCAGAGGAGCTGCAGTTTGCAGAGAAGAGGACACAAAGCCGAACACCTGAAAGCTTCGGCGCCGGCGCTCGTGGCCGAGGTGCTCGTTGGCTGTTTACACCAAGTGCCATCTGGCTCTGGAGATACAACAACAATTATTCCATTGAGCTCTGCAGCTCTGTAAATCATATTACTCCACAGTGATTCCTGCAGCCTCCCAGGCCTGGCTGCTCCTGCCTGCTCCCGTTTAACCCGGGCACGGTGCTAACACGAGGCTTCCTCGGCACCGAGGATTGATTTGTTATTTATGGCACTGTCGCTTGCAATCCCATGATATCCCTCTGTAATTCAGGGCAACAGGGGCTTGCATCCTGCTCTTCATCTCAGCTTCTGGCAGAGCCCTATGAATTTGCAGCATTTGGATATTTACCCTGAGATTTGTGGCCTCGCACGGAGCTGCCGTTTGGTGCCGGAGCTTTATTTCACCCCGCGCCGGAGCGAAGGATCTAATATACTTCATTAGCTCTATTACATCAGATAAAAGCTTTATTTCCTTAAATTATTTAACCTTGGGAGAACCCACTGGGACCACATAAATTACAGCCCCACTAATGAAAATCATTAGTTAGGCTATTCAAAAAAAAAAAAAAAAAAAAAAGACAACGGGCGAAGGAGGAAATCTCTTCGCAAATCAACTCTTTGCTGGGTTTGAAATCGAAATGATTTGAGTGTTCAGCACAATCATCTTTTCTCCCACGTTGGAGCTGATTAGATACCAAAACTTCTGAGATAGAGGTTATATATACCATACATATGTTTTGCATATATGTGTTATATGTATATAGATGTGTGTTTTATATAGATGTTATATATTCAACATCCTTGAAAAATACCCATTTTTCCCCCCCTTTGATTTTTGAAGACCTTTGGAAATCTCTTCTACCACCTCCCAAATGTTCTTGACCACCTTTATATCATCAGCAGTAAAGGCAGAATTTAGCTCTTAACTACAGAAATTGCTTTGTGTGTCTTTCCTTAAAGCTGGAACACATGATCCAAGCGTGGAAATCAGCGATGGTGGAACTCAACCATCTTCTCCTGGAGATGATCCTTGTGCTGGGAACTCCACCAGGGTGTGCACAGGGCAGAGAGAAAAGGGGGAAGAAGCAAATGAAGTACATTTGCTTCTAGTTGTTATCTGAACGTTAAGTAATAAAGCCAAGACATTTAATTTACACTCTCCCCGACTAAGGATCTCTTGGGGAACATCTTTAATAACACCTTCCACCATCCATATCACTATTATGGTAAGTGTGGCTGCATTAATTCAACTTAGTCATTTTTCCTCCTGTCTTTTGTAGAACAGAGTGGTGAGACTCATTGTTTGGGGTGTGGGGTTTGGTTGAGCTCCACACATCAGGATGTTTTGGGAGGGTGTGGGGAAAGAGGAGAATATTTTGGGTGGTTTCTCTAGAAACCACAGAAGCATTACCTCTCTTCTTTTTGTAATTCTCTTTGGAAGCAGTTGAGAAGAGTCAAACAAACCCACAATTCACCTAACTGACCCTAATGGGAGCTCAAGAACTTGTGCACAGAGTAAATCCTGTGCTGTCCTCTCAGGGCTCTCACAGACATCTCACAGAACATCCCAAACTGGAAAGGATTCATGAGGATCATCTCAGCCCCATCCTTAAAAGAAACCATAAGAGATAAGAGAATATGAACCAACCAATCCTCATTCCCCCTCCAGCAATCAAACTAAGGCAACCTCAGAAAGCCACAGCAAAAATCTAAACAAAGTAATAACCAGTGATGATTTGGTGTTGAAAAATATCATACGCTTTAGTGTCCTGCAAGTGGAACCACTTGGCCAAGAGTTAAACTGGATGTAGGAAGCTACAGAAGTTCTTTATGGTCTCCTCCTGGGCCACTGGTGATCATTTCCAGCCTTGTGAGCACCAGACTGGGCAGCAACTGCTGCAAACCAAGACCATTCACAGCTCTCCAAAAGTGTCAGCAGTCAGATATTCTAGAAAGGCCCAGGGTTGGATCTGCTCTCCTGGGCTTTGCTCAAATCCAGAGCTACTTTACCAGGGTAAAACCAAAGGAAGACTTCACCCATCAGTCCAGGGAGGAACCAGAGGTGGTTGCACCCTCATCTCTAAGCAGGTTGTGGATCAGCCTCTCCCTGTGTGTAGGACAAGCACCACCATGACCCCTATAAAACCCCAGGTGTAAACCAGTGATTTAAGGATGGCAGTTCAATCTCCCTCTCTGCAGATTTCAACTCCGATCCTCGTCGAAACCAGATGTATTTCCCCAGCTTTAATTACTGCACCTTACTTCATTTCCAAGGGCTTTCTTTTTTTTCCCTTTCCTTTCTCCCGTTTTGTTGTTCAACCTGTAAAATCCTCCTGGCACGGACTTAATTTCAACATTCAGCTGATAACCCATGAAAAACATGGGGTTTGCAATCAGAGTGCTGACAGCACCAGTAAAGACAGAGCACTGCCATTGGGTGTAGCTGCAATTTGCCTTCCAGGGCTGTCTCTGAAACAAAAAAGCTCCACATGCAGCATGCAAAGAAGTTACAAGTGTGTTGGGGGCTTGGGAAAGAGGAGGGAGGGGGGGAAGCACATGGAAGAGGAGAAGGGAGGGGGGGAGAGGGGGGAAGTGCAGATCAATCATTTATAATTAACAAAAATCCGATTGGTGCTTTAAATAGAGATCAATGTGTTGCAGGCTGAGTGGATTGCGAGGATGTATTCACCTTCTCGTAACTCTCCTCGCGAGCTGTCACACCTCCAGAATCCCCATTTGTTTTGTTAACAAAGCTTCGGGGGGCGCCAGGCTCTCATTGAAATTTCATTAATCTAATGGAGTAAAGTCCTAGAGAAAAAAAAAATCAAATTCTCGTTGGGCGAGATGGTACCTGGGAAAGATAACCTCTGGGTGAACTCCCGACTCCGAGCGCGCTGCTATTAGTCTGAGGAAATAGACAGCAACTAGCATGATTACAGCCACCGGCCTCAACATTTTTTTCCTCCCCCTTCTCCCACCACCCCCTTGTCCTCACCAGTGATTGCCAGCGCTGGCGCTCGACTATGGAACTGAACCACGGGCAAGGAGCTCATGGGCGAGACCTGAACCTGCACCACGGGTGAGATCTGATTCTGAGCCATGAGTGAGATCTGAGCCTGAGCCATGGGTG
>NW_008666946.1:0-819 GCF_000695815.1 Acanthisitta chloris | reverse complement strand
CCATGTATAAATCCACACTCAAAATTATGTCCCTTCTTAAAACCGAAATAATGGTTCACCTTCATCTGTTGTCACTCTTTGCTCCATCCAATACATAGACACTGTTCCCCTAGCCATTATGCAAGTTGCCTGTCCTTTCATTTTTCATTTATGTGACAGATCATCTCCAGAAATATCCCTCCTAAACAACTTCAGTCATTCTGTCTAAGAGCGGGGAGGAGGGAGTGTAAGCAGCTGTGTGGTTCTTGGCTGCTGGCTGAGGTGAAACCACGACAATGATCTAGCTCTTCTTATGCAGTGTTTTGAACACAGATGCATGCCCATGCAGCCATAAGTGGCATTTTTTGCTCTGGATCTGCCCACACCTTGTATCATGGCAGCACAGATCAGCTGGAATATCACTTTATGATGATATTGAAGGTGGTTTCACCTGCAGTATTAAGCCTCTCAGAAAGAATATGGGATGGGACTTGCACTGCACTGTGATAGCAGAACTTCTTTGGTCTGAAACAGGTTAATGTCCTGACAATTCAGAGCATGGACTGAGTTAGCGTGCAATCAAATCACCGGTATCTCTCTGTGTATACAGGTTTTAAGAAAACTGTCCCTCTTGATAAATAGTGATATTGTTCAGCTTTTAACATATGCACAAGGACAGTTAAACAAAGTCAGTGTGTTTCTGTGGACTTAAACATCATGTGTAATGGAACATAGTTTTCAAACAACATTGCATACAGATTGCCTCAAATGATCAAGTCACACCATATGAAACATCAGAGATCTAAAGACAGCAATGAAACAGTACTTTTCAACTTGGAT
>NW_008666945.1:1995-6864 GCF_000695815.1 Acanthisitta chloris | reverse complement strand
GTGCCTGGCAAGATGATGGAGCAGATTTTCCTTAGGCACATGAAAAGTAAAGAGGTGATTGGTAATAACCAGCATGGGTTTACCAGTGGCAACTCATGCCTGATGAATTTGGTGACCTTCTATGATGGGGCCGCAGAATTTGTGGATAGAGGCAGAACAACTGCTATCATCTACCTGGACTTATACGAAGCATTTGATACTGTCCTGCACAACATCCTTGTCTCTAAATTGGAGAGACATGGATTTGATGGGTGGACCACTTGGTGGATAAAGAACTGGCTGAACAGTCACACTCAGAGAGTTGTGGTCAGCGAGTCATTGTCCGCACGGAGGCCTGTGAGGAGTGTAATTGAAACCAGCAGTAGAAAGACTTGGGAGTGACAGTGGACAAGAAGCTCACCATGAGCCAGCAGTGTGCACTCAGAGCCCAGAAAGCCAGTCAAATCCTGGGCTGCATCAAAAGGAGTGGGGCTAGCAGGTCAAAAGAGGTGATTCCCTCCTTCTACTCTGCTCTCATGAGACCCCACCTGGAATACTGTGTGCAAGTCTGGTGTCCTCAACATAAGAAGGACATGAAACTGTTGGAACAAGTCCAGAGGAGGGCCACAAAGATAATAAGAGGACTGGAGCATCTCCCCTATGAAGACAGGCTGAGGAAGTTAGGGCTGTTCAGCCTGGAGAAGACTGCATGGAGACTTCATAGCAACTTTTCAATATCTGAAGGGAGGCTACGAGGGAGCCAGAGAGGGACTCTTGATTACGAACTGCAATGATTGGATAAGGGGTAACAGGTTCCAACTGATGAAGGGAAAGTCTAGGTTAGATGTGAGAAAAATGTGTTTTACTGTAAGGGTAGTGAGGCACTGGTACAGGTTGCCCGGGGACATGGTGGCTGATCCAACCCTGGCAGTGTTCAAGGCCAGGCTGGATGAAGCCTTGAGCAACCTGATCTAGTGAGGAGGTGTCTCTGCCCATGGCAGGGGGGGTTGGGACTAGATGATCTCTAAAGTCCATTCCAATTCCTAAATTCCATGATTCTATGATTTTTAACATCTTAATTACACATTTGTGTTTCCAATGCATGTATTCCCTATTACAGAAACGAAATTTCTTACTGTCAGGTCTTGGGGTACTTGTTTCTTTGGATCCTTCAAACAAAATTCAATGTGGAAGGGGAAGAGCTGCAGATAGCTATCAAGTGCTTCACTTGTCCCTACGCGGGAAACAAGATAACAGAGCAGACATGCTGCTGGAGGAAGGACACAGTACTCACATCTTCAAGGGGCATCAAAGGAGACTGCATTGTGTACTCCCCCAGAATTCCCAGCATCTGGGTTCACACTGACCACAATGCCAAATGCTGATAGCATACAGCTGCTTTCTCCCCAGACACAGATGAAAGCCTCACTTCTGAAAAAGAAAAGAATTACGATCTTTAATTATTTTTTACATCTGTGGATCTGCAGATAGAAACAGGAGGCAAGAGCAGGCATTGATCATTTTTTCCCTACTTTTTTTTTCTCGTGCTGCTCTCTGGCTATTTTTTATTGATGTGGTAATGCATGGAAGGCAGCATTGCCCTCTCCCTCCCTCCCCAGTCTGGAGAGCATCAGTTGTCATCACAATAGAGAGGACCAACTCCAAGTCATTGTCTGCCCTTGAGCTCTACCTCCAGTGGGGCAGAGTGAAAGAAATACAACCACTGAGGAGGTGGTTGGGCCACGTGTCTGGATGTCATGCCATTCGAAAAAGTAACAGCTTGCTGAGAGACATCATTACCAACTGAGCTGATAATTGCCTTTGTCTTGAACCTTAGTCCACATTAGACACTGGGGCCGTTCTCTTTTTGTGCCAGCTTAGCGATGCAGAGTACCAAAACCAACTGGAAATGGAGAAAATATAGTTGCCCACAACCTAGAGACTGGAAGGGAACTTGACAACATGGCCAGAAATGGTTACAGCACTTTCCATTATTTTCCATTGCTGCACAATAAAGTGGTCCTGAAAGAAAATAACTCCTAATGAGATCTTCCACACTGCTGCATGGTATTGGAGACCTACAATCTACTCCCATGGGTGCACAAATAAAATGGCAAACTGCCAGAAAGGATGATTAAAAATAAAATAATAATGGATGAGACTTCTGCTGCCCTCTCAAAATAATTCAGTTGGAGAAGAAATATTTTCCTCTTAAGACCCAGGTGCTGCAGCACCCTAATGAATAAGACTAAGTCCTCTTAGTTTAAACAACTATCAAACAGAGTAATTAGGGAATAAATTAGTCTTTAGTGCAGCCAGTAGTCAGGATGAAGCAAAGTTATTGTGATAAATTGTCAATCTGAAGAATGTTAGATCTTTGCAGGGTTTGTGGAAGTTGGGATTCAAAGGGGAAGGCATTAGTGAGTGTTGGAAAATGGAGCCCATGTGCATGGGAGGACATGAAGGCAAAGCAGAGTTGCAATGAAATGTGCTAAGTCCTGCTACAGATGTGAAAACAATCCCTCTCATGAAAATAACCCAAATGCAGGAAAAAATCCAAAAAAATACCCACCAGAAAAATCCCTCACTGCCAGTGGCAGGAACACCATGAACCGAAAAACATAACTGTTTTGTGAGGGCATAATGCTTTTTAAAAAAACTTGAAGGAAGAATGAAAAATAAATAATTCCAAAACACAATACCAAAATAAAGTTTTATATGATACAGCTACTGGGCAAGTCATGAATTTAAAAATGTAATTCCTAAAGATAGAAAGAAGAGAATTCTACATCAGAGTAAAAGCTCAACTTCCTGGAGAGCAGTGGCTCCAAACGCAACGTTATCACAGTCATGATCTAGAGGGATATGCGTAACGTAATTTTAAAATGGAATTCCCACCTAGTTTCATAAAGTGGTGTAAAAAGCTGGAAATGCCCTAAAGTTTTAGTCTTCATATCAAGTCTGCACCTCTGTTATGCACCATGTCCAGCTCTGCAATGCATGGAAAACCATGAAGCATCCATAAAAGAGAGAAAAATGTGCTAGGAGCAGTGAAATTAAGTTTAATTAGTAAACACTGGAAAGAGAGCCGTGTCTCTTGGTACAACGTCCCCAGGTCCTTTTCCACTGGGCAGATTCCCAGCCACTCTGCCCCAAGCCTGTAGCCCTGCATGGGGTTTTGCGACCCAAGGGCAGAACCTGGCACTTTGCCTTGTTGAACCTCATACAACTGGCCTTGGCTCATTCATCCAGACTGTCCAGATCCCTCTGCAAAACCCTCTTGCCCTCCAGCAGATCAGCACTCCCACCCAGCTTGGTGTCACTGCAAACTGTCTGAGGATGTACCCCATCCTCTCATCCAGTTCACTGGTAAAAGATGTTAGGCAGAACTGGCACCAGTACTGAGCCCTGAGGAACACCACTGGTGATAGGCTGCCAGCTGGATGTAATGCCATTCACCAGCACTCTCTGGGCCTGGCCAGCCAGCCAGTTCTTAACTCAGTGAAAAAGGTGCCCTTACCATTCGGGGCCATGATTGGCCAGTTTTTCCGGAAAAATTCTGTAGAAAACAGATTTTACTTAAATCCAGGTAGACAACAGCCACAGCCTTTCCCTCACGCACTAGGTAGGTCACCTGGTCATAAAAAGAGATCGGGTTGGTCAAGCAGGACCTGCCTTTCATAAAGCCATGTGGGCTGGTCCTCATTCTGCTCCCTATCCCTGACTTCCAGCTCAGGATCTGGGTACCCCGAGAATTTCCCTTCAGAAGGACAGAGAGGAACAGTCCGAAATTCAACAAGTGCAAATGCAGAGTCCTGCACCTGGGGAGGAATAACCCTGGGCACCAGTATCAGCTGGTGGCCGACCTGCTGGAAAGTGGCTCTTGCAGAGAAGGACCTGGGGGGTCCTGGTGGCCAGTAAACTGTCCATGAGCCAGCAGTGTGGCCTTGTGCCCAAGAAGGCCAATGGTGCATTAGGAAGAACATTGCCAGCAGGTTGAGGGAGGCGATCCTGCCCCTCTACTCAGTCTTGCAAGGCCACAACTGAAGTGCCTTGTTCAGTTCCGGGCTTCACACTACCCAAGAGAAATGGAGTTCCTTGAGGAGGTCCAGTGGGGAGCTACAAAGTGGATGAAGAGACTAGAGTATCTCTCTTGTGGGGAAAGGCTGAGGGAGTTGGGCCTGTTCAGCCTTGAGAAAAGGTGACTGAGAAGGGACCTCATCAATGTATGTAAGTATCTGAAGGCGAGGTGCCAAGAAGATGGAGCCAGGCTCTTCTCAGTGGTGCCAACCGCTAAGGCAAGAGTCAATGGGAAGAAACTGATGCACAGGAAGTTCCACCCGAACATGAGGAAGAATTTCCTTACTGTGTGGGTGACCACACACTGGAACAGATTGCCCAGGGAGGGCATGGAGTCAGCCTCTCTGGAGATATTCAAGAACTGTCTGGATGCAATGTTTCCCCTACATCCAGTAAAGTATGGAGAGTCTTCTTATCCCTCCTGATGTATTTATAGAAATATTTCTCTTTCTTGCCTTTTACCACAACAGTCAGTTTGAGATCTAGTTGGGATTTGGCCCTTCTAATTTTCTCCTTGCATAACCTCATAACACCTTGTGCTGTTCTGAAAGCAAACTGGTGAGAGACTCTGAGTCAGAAGTACAATTTAATATGAACAACACAACAAAACAAGTGCAACAGTACAAAAAGAAAAAAAGAAATGGAAGAAAACCACCGACAGAGTCCAAAAGTAATGTGACACCCTGTCAGTCGGGGTGTTGGTAGTAGTCTGATTAAATGGTGGCTGCAGTCCTCCTGGAGTGATGGGTCTGTCGGAGCAGTGGTCCCACAGATCCGGTCCTCACCTGAAGGTCCAGCGGCAGCTCTTGT
>NW_008666945.1:0-1761 GCF_000695815.1 Acanthisitta chloris | reverse complement strand
GGAGCCATCAGGGACAAGGCGATAAGGGTCGCTGGCCCCACCTGCTTTAACAGCTTGTGGAGATGACAATAGAATACATACCATTGGCTACCCCCATACTGCAACCCAGGACTCGCCTTTGCAGTCCTCCTGAGTTGCTGAGAAGGCAGCTCCCACTGACTTTCATCCATCCTGAGTGCTCAGCCTTATGGCACCCAAGAAAATGGAGCCAGAAATTCAGAACACGAGAAGGATGCAGTTATCATATCACCTTGTTCTGCAAGGATATTGTCTTCTGATTAACAACTCCCAAGGACAGTGTGCCTCAGCCCACCACAGTGCAAGGGAGATGCCAGGTGCCCAGTGCATGGTCTGCACAGCACTTTCCGTGGCTCCCTGTCTCAACAGATGTCCAAAAGTCCCTTGATGGAAAGGGGACAACCTTTCACTTTTCAGCCTTTCTGTGCCCAGGCCAGGTTCAAAGCCAGGGCAGGCCTTTGCTGGGGAAGGTTTTGTGCCTTGATTCAGGTACGATTGTGTGTAATTTTTCCATTTCACACTCCAGACCAGCAAATCAGTGTTGTAGGACCTACTTCAATCCACTGCCTCCAAAATTGCATGCCCAATTGCAGCCTTCAAGCAGAGAAGTTCAGCAGCAAGGTGGAAATCTGTGTATCTGCTACAGAGATTTATGTTATGGGAGGTGAGTTCATAAAGGATTCGAGGGAGAAATGTCCTATTTCTACTTTCAATGGGCAGTGCAAAATTGAGCTACCATATCCCGGGGCTGTAAATGTAAATAAGTCTTCATCAGTTCTCTACGTGTACCATGTTTAGGAAGCTGGATTCAATGATCCTCTTGAGTCCCTTCCAACTCAAAATATTCTGTGATTCTGTGAAATCTGCATGACTTATAGCTGCTAAAAAAAGAAACAAAACAAAACAAGCCCAAGCCTTGCCGCTCACCGATTTTACTGTATGTATGCAAGATGCAATACGAGTAGTATCGTCATTATTTTAGTATGGACAAAATTTCCATGTTTCCCTTGTTATGTTTCTCTCCAACCAGGAACCAGCCCACAAAATTTCAGCCCTAAATACTGCAATGTTTAGCAAAGTTCCAAACAATTAAAACACCACAAAGATTTCCTGGTGTTTCCTTCTAGAATTAATAGTGTTCCCTTTCCCACGCATAGTTAAATTTCAAATTGAAGGCGATTTCCACATAAACCATGGTTGTGCTATTTATGCAATACTCTTCATCCTGGAGTAAGAAAAACTGCAATGATCGTGGGTAGTGCAAATAGATCAGGCACTCCACTTGTTCCTCCAAAGTCTCTTGCCTCACGTAGTGGCAGGTCTATCCACCCAGCCTACTGGTGTTCATAAACCTTAAACTGGTAAGGGTATCTCAGCCGAGGTTCACTGTGGTTCAGCCAGCAATCTCAGCATTGCAGTGGTGCCTCTGTTGTAGCAGGGGTCCTGCTTGTCCACTGCTGCTCCTGCATCACCTGTTCTTTCAATAAGGGATGCTACAAAACACTGTCCTGGGGCACGTTGGGAAGATCTGTCGGGACAGGGGTTGGGGGTGTTTGGCGGTTTCTTTCTTTGTTGCTTTGTTTGTTTGTTTTGTCCTCAAGGACCCCAGTTCCCTTCTTTGAAGACAAAGAACAGTGTCCGTGTGGCTGTCTCTCCGAGATCGAACAGTGACATCCAGCGGCCGCTTTGCCAGAAGTGGCATCCTGTCAGCAAACGGGTGGTAAGGGAGAGCCCCCGGCCCGG
>NW_008666944.1:0-1826 GCF_000695815.1 Acanthisitta chloris | reverse complement strand
TTCCCCCCTTTCCTTTCCATTCCATTAAGTAATCTAGAGAATTTCCAGAGTATGCTTAGTTTCTTTGGTTTCATTTAGGTGGTTGCTTGGTTCTCATTTAGGAGAAATTAAACATTCTGAAACTGTTTGCATTTTCTTTTTTCCTTAGATGTTTAGGACTTTCTTCTTAAGTGCATTATGGATTTTATTTCATGATCTTTTTAGACATGGCAATGGGTTGCTAAGAATGGTTATGAAATCTCAGCTCTTGGTGATGTTTGAAACTCAACAGGAGAAGGCCATAGGCAGCCTACTAGAGCTCATGCTGTTTGAGCAGGAGGTTGGACAGGATGATCTCCAGAGAGCCCTTTCAACCTAAATCACTCTGTGATTATATTAGCCAAGAAGAATCTATTCCCCACAGTATTTGTGCTATTGTTAACAACACTTTATCAGGTATTTTATTATATAGAGGGAATAAAGGCTCAGGGGTGACCTTATCACACTCTACAACTACCTGAAAGGAGGTTGTAGTGAGCTGGGGATCTTTTCTCACAGGTAACAAGTGACAGGACAAGAGGAAACAGACTCAAGTTGCACTAGTGGAGGTTTAGATTGTATATTAGCAAAATATCCTTTGCTGAAAGGGTGGTCAAGCATTGGAACAGGCTGCCCAGCAAAGTGGTTGAGTAGTGGAGGTGTAGATGTGGCACTTAGGGACATGGCTTAGTGATGAACTTGACAGAACTGAGTCCATGATTGGACTTGATGATCTTAAAGGTCCTTTCCAACCTAAATGATTCTATGACTTGGAAAAGAAATTTAATGACATGAAAAGTGTAGAAATGATTCTTAATGTCATCCAGTGTTGAAAAAGTGGTTTTGTTTTGTTGTGGGTTTTTTTTTCTCTTGGGTTTGTTTCATTAAACCAGGAACAAGTAACGAGAGTATTACCATTGCTGTAGTGTCATTGAGAAGAGGTTTTGCACTCAGGCTCATCATACTGGACTCTGATATGATAACAGATGTGCATCCACCCAGGAAATTACCATTTTCAATAAGAAGCAGAGCAGCAAATGGATTTTCATGCATGGAAAAATAATGTAATAAACTGAGCAAGGCCTTGGCTTGATAAATTATATGGTCAGAGCAAGGAAAAAATACAATTTGTTTAAATTTCTGAACCTTCAATAGAGCTATAAAATGGGAACACTTTCTACTCCCAGTAATAAAATAACAAGCAAAGGCTTACCAGGTAAATACATTTACAAGTCTGAAGCTTCACACAGTTTTTATGAATTTCCCTATAGACAGTTTTATCTTTTAGTGTCAAGTACTGAAAATAGTTAGGAAATATTAGGTGTGCTTTTATATTTCTATAATACACTGCTCTTTCTCAGGAGACTCACAATGGCAGGAAGAAGGAAAATCACTTTCATTCCTTTATAAATCTTTCTATTCTCTAATTCCTTACTGAAGTAAATGAAAAACACTTCACTGAAGTCCAAGGATGTCATACAGACCTTGAAGACTTAGGAAAAACAGGAGTGTTAGTGATGGTGTATACATCATCATCTTAAACTTTGAGTCTCCAGTGACTGCTGAATAATTTTTTTTTCTTTCTTGGGTTAAGAATCCACAAAGCACCCCTCACCTGTTTCTCTGCTCTGTTATTTTCTTTCCTTCCAAGACCTTCTTTGCATGTGTTCAAGGGGATCTTTTTTCCTTACATTCATCTCAGAACTCAGATGCCTTTTTATTCTTTGGTATCGTGGTGGTTTGACCCTGGATGAACAGCAGGTGCCCACCAAAGCTGCCCCATCACTCCCCTCCTCAGCTGGGCAGGG
>NW_008666943.1:14864-22218 GCF_000695815.1 Acanthisitta chloris | reverse complement strand
TTAATTCTCTTTGAAATCATTGCTGGGTCTAGTTGAGCGGCAGGGGAAAAAAAAAAAAAAAAAAAGCAAGCAGGAGGTGTCTGTGCCCTTCCTGCATGAACTGCTGCGCTATCTGCCCTCACTGACATGCCTCACCCCTCTTTGCCCACTCCGAGTCACAGTGCTCCCTGGGGCAGTTTAAACCTCCTGCCAGTGAGCACGGCCATGCCCCGGTCAGCTGTGTAAGCCTCCCCCAGCCAGCAGATCTCAGCTCAGAATGGCTCCGAGCAGCTCTTTCTGCCCTTTAAATCTCATACCAACAGGTGAACATCTTTCACTAGCAAGGAACCTTCGTTACAACATTAAGCTCCAAAGGTCATGCCCACAAGGTCATAAAATGCTCCCCACAGGAAGTTTGTAAGGTCAGGCCCTGTTGAGGGGACAGAAATAGCCATGTAGAAGGCAGCTACAGGTGGGCAAGGGAATGGGGGAATGGCCATCACCACAAATCACTGCAGAGATTTGCCTACTTGCCTGGTTACATCCTGAGTCCCACCACCAGCATGTGTTTGCCTCCTCCATCCCTCTCTTGCTGTCCTGAGCATTTCCCTACTGCCAGGGGCACGGAGCTCCTGCTGTGCCCAGCTCCACCAGTCTGTGCTCCAAAGTAGGGAATTGATTTTGCTAACACACGTCTGAAAACACAGCTTTTTCTGCTGTGGTAAATCAACACAGCTCCACAGGATCAGAACAATAAAACACAAAGCAAGCTGGGGGTCTATTTCCTCTGCCTGAAGGGTGCTCCATCACACCAAGCTATGATTACTACAGCCCCGTGCCAGCAATCTCCTCCATTTCTCAGGTCCAGTCTTGGTAGTGGGGTAAAAGAGCACATGGTTGTTTGTTTTAATCTAATCACTATTTATTTTCTGTTACCCAGGGAAAAAGGAAAATCTTGCACACACACAAAGTCCTACATTTCTTTATCTCTGCCTATGTGTGGGCTTATTGCAGAATGACAGGACTTGGCCACATAGGTTCTGACTTGGGGAAAAAATGGGAAATGTGTTAGTGTGCAACAAAAGTATAAAAAAGAGAATAAAGAAGCAGAGGGAAAGATATGATTGAAGAGAAACTGCTAAGAAAAAGATGGTCTAAGATTTCTTATATACACATATATGATTATATTTATATATGTAAAGTCACAGTGTACCTATGTGTAAAAGTATGCAGGTATGTACAGAAAATGCCTCCCTCACCACATGTGGGGCTCACTAGGAAAGCCATTATTTTCTTACTAATCTGTAAGGGAAATTCCTAGCCTGCTGCGATTTTTCAAAGAGAAGAGGAGCATTTGATGACACTAACACCTACACTGCCTCCTGCCACTTTCAGAGAGACTTTTTTGCTCACTCAAAGTTGTCCAAAGGATTCACCTGCACACACACATACACACACACGTATGCATAATATGAATTATCTCTTTGCTCAGATGCTTGAAATGTTGGCCTGGTGAGTAGTTACCCTCTCAGTCACAGGGAAAGCTTGTTTTTCATCAGCAAACTTTCTGAGAGACCTCTGGACTTCTTCACCATTGGTTCACGTTTTGCTACTTTTTCTTATTTAGCTGCAGAAAATGGTTGAAGAGAAGACGTCCAGCTTCCCACAGTGCCTTTCAAAACCATTTCAAATGTACCTTACTGGGCTGGGACAGATGTTTTTTGCCCCTTTTTTTTCCCATCCTACAGACTCTCTTTCTAAAAGCCACATGTGTTTCCACTTTTGACCAAAGTTTCACAGCAGGAAGGCAGCATCTCCTCTACCACCAGCAGCCTCCAAGCCTCAATCTGCAGCTTTTCCTTTCCACATGGAAAGGCTGCAGAGCTTAAGGCACTACCTCTGTTTTTTTCTGCAGTAGCTGGGGACAAATCCCAGGGTAGCATTACACCATGTTACTCCTTGCCACTGAAGAAAGAGAGGTTATGAGGACACTTTCATTTCAAGATCACAAAAAGTCAAGGGTACCATGTTGTTGTCCACTCCTTGGAAATCTATCTGAAAAAGCGTGGTGGCTGGGCTCCTAACCCATACACAATAACTCACACCATTACTCCATGTGCTCTTGCTGAAGTGCTCCAGAGAATCACCTAGGATTAAGGAAGCTCACTGACTACCTGCACTTCTAGGCTGGACAGTCCTACCAGGTCCTACCTCAGGAACCCACACAAAGTTTCTCATAGGTTTGCAGAAAAAATAAGATTATCTGTAAGACCAAGTCTTCTGCAGGCCACTGGACCTTAGGCAGGACTGGATTAGACTGTGGCATCTGTTCAGGCTACTGAGCCAGAAAACATGTACAGATCCAGGAATCTATCACCTCACATGGGGCTACTGACAACCAAGCTGTCTTCCAGCTATCCAGCTTTCTTTTCTGAAGACTCTTCTCATCACAGACATGGGATGTCCCCAGCTTGTACCAGGGAGATGAAACTCTCACTAATTAGGGTTTTGTCAATTAACCCTTCAGACTTCAGCCCTAATGGGGCTACTGCTAACATCAAGAAAAGGGATAAAAGAGGTTATGGGATCAGCTCTTGCTAAACAAGGACCAGATGAGCAGAATTTTAAGGCACTGGAAAATAACATCATATATGATTTATAATTGTAGCTGTTACAGAGCAAATCCAATAAAAAAATATAACTTCTTTGACAGAAATAAAGGCAGCTACAAAATAATCTTTCTGAGGAACTAGCATTCCCTTGTGAGAGTCTGAAACCAAATCCAGGCTGCAGTGAAATGGTTTTCTGAAAAACCATGCCACAGTCCATTGGCTGGGTCATGCACATGAGCTGAACTGTGACTCTTGAATCTAAAGGCATCAGTCATTCCTGTCAGAGCAGTGTTAGTAGTTGTGAAGCAGGAACCAGGATCTGATCCCTGCAAAGGGACATAGACAAGTTCGGTCAATATATTATTTGCTGTGTCTACACTGACAGCTGGATTGGATCCAAGCCCCCTGGCCACCCTCTGATTTACTGGAGCCTTTTAGCAACCATATCTCTGCTTTAGCTCAGTGGTGAGCCAGAATTACCAACTCCTGCTGAGATCCCCAAAGAAGGGTTGGAGTAGGTCAGAGCAGCAGTAGCCATGGGGAGAAAATGGCAGGTTTCTGTCAGTGTCCAGTTAGAGGGATTGTGGCAGCTCTGTGGGAACCTTTTCCTAAGATAAACTAGGTAAACATATCATGCTTCTAAGGCTGATAGAGCATCTGTCCTAGAATGCTGTCACCTGTAATTGGATGTAAATAGTTACAAAGAGTTCTGTGGCTGAATTAAGACCCTTTCCTCTTGGCCATCAGTGGATACTCACTTTATCATCTTCTCAGAGAAACTCCTGTATTGGATTGCCAAAGGACCAACACTGTGTTCAGCTACAGTGTCCTTGCAAGAGACCTGTCTTGGTTCATTATATCAAAGTCACCATAGCTCTGTTGCCGGCTCTCACATCCCCCAGTTTGGAAACAGACAGCACAGAGTCAGAGCAGCAAGAAAAAAGGCACCTCTCAGAAAGTCTTCCCTGAGCTTAACTAAAATACAGCAAGCTGTGAACCCACCCAAGGGACACTCAACCTGAATCACACTCAAAGCTCAGGCTCAAAATCAGGCTGGAGGAGAACATCATGTTGCTGATCAGTACATTATTACACAGCAGCTGGGCTGTAGTAATCGTACTCCTTCTTAGCCCATGGTAGCATCCCAGACAATACAGCATGGCTTATCCCCAGGAAAAAAAAGAAGGTGACATCATGCTGTACCAGTTGCAGAGTAAAATCATGTGAACAGAGGGGCAGCCACCAGTGCCCAACTGCCTCCCAGTAACACAATGAGCTGCTTTAATTTGGAAAATTGTCTAAGCCCCATATTGCATAGTATCTCTTTTAATATGCATGCTGGAGGCTGTTTCTCATGTTAGGCTGTGTACCTTAGGGCTCTTCTGTGGTCTTTTATGCAGCACAGTTTGTCAAGCCTCTTGACAGCCCCCTGTGCAGGTGCCGGAGAGGATCACAGGCATTACCCTGCATGCAAGGAAGACATGCACTGCTCCTCTCAGACCATCTCACCAGCCTCTCCAATCGTGCAGGAGAGATCCCTAAGCTGGTTCATCCATTTTAAAGTCCATTAAGGCTAACACTTACGCAAATATAAGTGTCTCATTCTTATTAAAAGGGTTGTTTAACTTTGACCTCCTAAAAGAAGAATATGTGTGCACTGTAGCCATCCAGGAGCTTCTCACACCTTCTGCCTACTGAGACAAATGGGTCATTTCCACCAGCCACCCACCTTTTTCCCTGTGAATCCATGGGCTGCCTGCACAATGGGCTGAGGAAAGCCAAAGCCATACTGACATTGACTGACTTGTTCTGCGCCTGCACCAAGGAAGGACAGGCAGATGTTTTAATCTTCATTAGCACAAACCCCTGTGTCTGAAAAGGAAAAATTGGGCACTAGGAAAGGACAGGAGAAGCATGAAAAATTAACACAGGGCCACCTTCCCATCTCTGTTTTGCCATAGGTGGAAAGGATACTCTGATCAGGACTGTAAAGGGAGACCCCCTTTGTGAGAGATGTCAAGATGAGTAATTTTCCCCCATGCTCTGTCTCTCACAGATGCCACTAAATGATAGTCATAGACAGCTAAGCTGCCATTCCTTTGCTAGAGTGATTTTCAGTTACTTTGCCTACATGAGGCACTTAGGGACATGGTTTAGTAGTGGACTTGGCAGTGTTAGGTTAATTATTGGACTTGCAACCTAAATCATTCTACAGCTAGGTTTGGTCACATTGCACTGTTTGTTATGTGATCTCAAAAACCTTTTTGAAAGGTGACTCCTAGCACAGCCATCCTTGAAGAGAGAGGAAATGGACGTGTATCATGGTGAGGGACCTTGCCTGTGGTCTCAGGGACTAGGAGTAACTGGAGCTAGTTTTGCAGCCACAGAGTAATTCAGGCTGCATAGTCCAGGCTGGTGCTAGGTAGCTGCTGTCTCTGTCAGCTTTTGTTCCTGCAAGGAAAGAATTCTTTGAGAATGAGATTTCTCATACACATACATTTGGCATGTACTCATGGAATCAGTTATAACTGCCTCAATTCTAAGCCATGTGAAGTCATTAAAATTCATTCCAATTAATGGCAATGAGCCTAAAACAAACCCAACACCTGCAAGCCAGAGAGAAATCAGCAGTTACAATACTTTACATATGTCAACCTACCTTGGAAATTTTGCTGGAGCTTTAATGTGCAGGTTGTGAACTGAAAATTAGGATTTCTCTGCTTAGACAGGTCTCTCCAGCTAAGGAGTTGAAGAGATGAGAGCAGCCAGTGCCCAGTTAACCATATTGTGGCACACCATGTGCAGCTGGTCCAGTACTACCTGCTTGGGGGAGTTTAGAAACCTTTCTCTCATATTATAGCCTGGAAAAGTGAAGCACAGAAGGAAAGGCACAATGGCACTAGAATTGGTCTCTTCTGAGTCCCACCTCGAGGAAGGACATGCACAAAGTTTTTTACGTGATCAGGACTGAACAAGCAGGTTGGGAGCTGTGAGACAGGAATAACCAAGAAAACCTGTCTGCCAAAAGCAGGCACATGCTGGTGGTGAGAAGAGCCCAACATGCTGCTGAGATCCAGCTGTAGCTGCCAACCTATGCCTGAGACCTCTATCAATCAATTACAGCCCTCTGGGTGGGGAAGAGCTTGAAAGCGCAAAGGTTATTTTCAATTGGCCAAAACATCACAGTCTCTCCCAGCTCTGCACCAGCTTCTGAACTAGAGGGCATAGAGCTACGTCCCCTCTACAAAACCATTTCCCTTCCAAGGATGCTCGTCATCTCTAGAAAGGTTAACTCATGGGGGACTTTGCTTGAGGCTCACACACAGGAATATACAAACCACAATAAAAGTACTATTTTTTTGTGTCACTCCACTATACATAATCCAGCCTGATGGAGTTTTTGGGAAGGGAGGCAGGAAAAAAAGAAAAGATAAAAACTTCTGAAATTCATGTGAACCATTTCCTGGGCTTTTGTAACACAGCAAGAGTTCAGAGACAGAGTGCACATTGTATAGTTCCCTCTCCTATATGCAGTGTTGATATTTGCTTTAATGAAATTTTTTTTCAGTTCTTCTCTGAGTGTTCAGTGGGAATCATCTGCATCTCTTTTTCCCTACCAGGAGTGAATGAAACACAAATGTGGTTTATATTCAGCTTAACAGACTGATTGACTTTAGACTAAATTTCAGTATTTCCCATCTGACTTTCATTACCTAGAATAAGACGGTAAGTCAACCTGAACTGAAAGTAATTAAGGGAGCTTGGGGGGGGGAGAAAAGAAGAAAAAAAGCATTCTCTCTTCAAACACATAATTGTACAAAAATAACACAAAATGCAAATGACTTCTAGATGTACCAATCTGGCTCATCTATTGTCACTTTGAAGACAGTAACTACAAAGGGCTAATATTTGTAATCTACCAACACAGTGGTACAGCTAAAGTGTTCTATTTAGCATCTTCCAAAACTGCCTCCTGGGTTTGCCTAAAAGTATCTGAAGGAAGCTTAAAAGTCACTTCCCATTCAGACATTCCCCAAAATATCAAATCAGACAGGCTATGAGAGATTCCCATGAGTTAACACTCCACCACTTGGATTTCACACAAAGTACAGCTCCTTTGCCAGCATGACTGGCTACAAGGTCAAATGCATATGACTTTGAGGGCTGTCTTCAAGATCAAAATATCTCAAATGTACCTTCTCCAAACTTGGATCTGCACTTGACAGGCAGGATTTTTTGTGTAGTTACAATAAGCATTAAGAGTAGTGCTGTACTAGGGAATGACAAAGGTAAAATCCCAGAGAGCTATAAGGGACATCACAGAATCATGTTGGAAATGACCTAAATGTGTTCCAGTTTGCTTTCAGAAAAGAAATCAGACTCATGGGGGCAACATGCACTGAGAACATCAGTGATGTCACCCTGCAGTTCAACCTTCTTCATCCCATAAAAATGCTCTTTGCAACAAAGTTCCATTAAATCTCTGCTATCTGAGGGCAAAGCAGGAATCATTTTGGTTCAGGATCAGTTAGAGGGCAGACAGCAGGGCGTGGTACACTGCTTTCAGAAAAGAAATCAGACTCATGGGGGCAACATGCACTGAGAACATCAGTGATGTCACCCTGCAGTTCAACCTTCTTCATCCCATAAAAATGCTCTTTGCAACAAAGTTCCATTAAATCTCTGCTATCTGAGGGCAAAGCAGGAATCATTTTGGTTCAGGATCAGTTAGAGGGCAGACAGCAGGGCGTGGTACACCTCTA
>NW_008666943.1:10121-14854 GCF_000695815.1 Acanthisitta chloris | reverse complement strand
CACTCTTTCAAAACATCACCTAATAGTAATTTCAACCTAGACATTAAGTTGCTTAACCCACAGGAAGAGGTAACAGGCTCCACAGATGACCCATCAGTCACATTAACAGTGAGAGAAAACAGAAAAGACAAGTAGTAATGACAGCAAATCCCCAGGAATGAGGCAAGGACCAGCAGTGCAGGAGGAGGAATACACAGCACCAGCTTGTTCGAGTCCTTACCTCTAACAGCTGACAAACTTGGACCATTGAATCAGCTTTTGGTCACTCATCTAAATAACATTTCCCATATAAGTAGAACACTTCAGCAAGACAGGGAAAACTAATCTCTGACATGAAAGTATTCCTTCCTCTCAGCAGCACAACAAAATGAATTAAAAATTGGGTCAGGGCTTAACTTCAAGGCAGGACAAAAGCACAAAGCACTAAAGGTGTCCTTCCCCAAAACTTACAGAGTAAAAAGCCATGTGGCTGCTGCAGCTGCTGTGAGATGTCCATGAAAGCAACAGATTTCTGGCCACTGTGTTTTACTCATGATGCATGGACTGGAACCATACATTGGACGTGTGTCCATAGCCTTTGGGGCCTTTTGGATAGCTGAACATGAAAAAATATTTTCTCTCATTTCCAGGCAAGTGTGCACTTGCAGGAGATTTATCCTCTAAACAAGCTCCTCTGTCACATTAAAAATAGTCAAACCTCTGAAATATTTTTACAAAGAAGAATGCATGTTTGAATAGCGTGTTTAAGCATCCTGCATAATGAAAGAGGACAATTTATGCATCAAATAAGAAGCTGTCACTTTGTTCTGTGCTGGTGAACAGTGTCAAATTCATCACTTGTGCTACCTCCCAGCAGGAACTGTAGGGAACATGGATGTGAGTAGAGTGGCCTGGGTAGCAGGAACCTGCAGCCAGCATCCTCTACTAGTTTTCTGTTAGGCTATGAGACTCCTGCATGTCCTTTGGAAATTTACAAGCAAGAATTTCCATAGATGAGAAACAGGCAGGGGATACAGATGCAGGGTTATCTGCTCTTGTTTATAGGCTCCTTGTTGCTGGTATCTACATGCCTTTCTATCAGG
The DNA here is from genome assembly GCF_000695815.1 of Acanthisitta chloris. NCBI lineage: Eukaryota > Metazoa > Chordata > Aves > Passeriformes > Acanthisittidae > Acanthisitta > Acanthisitta chloris. The sequence continues at coordinate 13,772 of NW_008666943.1, read as the reverse complement.
TAAGAAATAGTACAACGCCCCCCCATGCTGGATCTTTCATCTGTGCTTAAGAAAGAAACATATCCAAAGTCTTGCTTCATCAGGGACACGTATTCTTCTGAGTTTTATCAGAAGAGCAAGATCTGGTTTATTGAAGCTGCTGCAATGTGGTAAGAACCTGTTATCCCCACAGCACATCTGGCCTTCAGTGATATTGAAGCCATTTATGGAAATCAAGTCTCTCACAATTACATGAGGGGCCATTACTTTTTAAGTCTAACAAAGCAAACAGTAACAGTGTATCCTAAATCCTACACATATACCAAATATATCTATTACTCTACCATCCACCATGAAAGGTCCTCCTGTCCTCAGGCCCTTTCTATGGCACTTCTTAGGTTCCAGCTTACCTACAGCCTTGATACAACACTGTGTGTCCTATGTGGCCTGATTATGGCCAGCCAAACCTTTCCCACTTTCTGCTAATTTCTAGTGATGCCAGGTCCAGCTGAGCTAAATGGACATCAGCTACTCATAGCAGTAGTTCTGGAAGTAGTGGGGACATGAGTTGAAATATTTAGTAGTGACTGCCCTCTCCTTCTACCTCTACAGATGTCCTGTGACTAAAAAAAAAAAAAAAAGTTTAAAAGATAATTTTTTTCATGAATTATTTTTTGATTCACTCAGTTCCCTGACCCTGTTTCAGCACGTTTGCACAAGCAGTGCTCGTCTGTGCAGCAAAGGTAAGACCAGGAACAGCAAGGAGAAGGGATTGAATACCTGACTCAGTGTCATCATGAAATCTTGTCTTGGGAAATCAAACCTGAATGTTCCCACCTGCTTCTGAGATTTTAGCAACCCTTTCCTGTCTAGCTGTTTCAGATTTGTGTAATTAAATCAAAATAAGACAATTGTCCCTAACATTTATTTACCTGGAAGTTGGCTGCTTCTGTTTCAGGCCCAAAGAAAGGCTGCTGTGCCCACCAGTCCTTCGATTTTTAATTTTTTTCTATATATGGCTCTTGATCTAATAAGAAAAGATATTATCCCTGTCTGTCAATCTGTTCTCGAGTATTTATGGCAATTATGCTACTAGGGGCTCTAGAGTTACTTATTTGTCAATATCTGCTCACTAATTTATTTGTTCATAACTTTTTTTAATTTACCTGAAGGGTTGATTTTTCCTCTTTATTTATTTCTATAAAGCAATAATCTTCCCTTATGACAATGATCCCAAGCACCAGAAGCAGGAAAGAAAGCTTACACTGTGAAAGTCCCTGGTTTTGGCTGACTTCATGTTGCAAGGCCAGAAGATGGGGGAGATGTTTCATTTGCCTGTTCTAGTACAGTAGTTTTTGTGGGTTTGTACCCCACTTTTCCTTGCATCCCTATGCCTATGGTATTCACTGACTACTGCACCTACTCATATCTCACACTGGGCACTCTCCTATAGGGAAATTTGCCTTCTTTGGGATTTCAACTTACAACACTTAGCAGACACCAGTTGAACTAAATCTAGAGAAGCCAGGTTTGGTGTAGACTCAGAGATCCCTCCTCCTCACATTCCCTCTAAATTGTGGAAGTACAAGCACATAACAGCTTCAGAACTAGATTTTACAGCTGGTCACATACACCAGTTGATGGCTCTAGATGTCAATATACCTTCAGAAAGCAGACCCCAAGTCCAGCAGCTAAGAGAAACCCACTGCAGGTCACCTTCTGACCAGAAGAGACACAGCTGGCAACCACAGCAGTTTCTTCTTACAGAGGCTGTCTTCCTAAAGGACAACTTCAAAGTTAAATTCTAGGCTAAATAATAGGAAAAAATCCTGTTGAAAGCACACCTGGGGTTGAAGGCAAAGGCAAGATAAGAATCGTATGGGAATCCAGTAAGGACAAACACAGCCTTTGAGATAACAATGGAGAATCTCTTCTCAGGTCTACGAGGAATCACCTATTTGGCCTTATGCAAACCTTACACAGCAAAATCCTGAAAAATTAGGTTTATGAAGGTTGATTCGAAAGGCCTTTCTTTTTTTCACCCTTTAGTGCTGTCTGTGTCTCATAAGGAACTCATGGGTTAATCATAGGCCCTGTAGAGACTAAAGCAAAGCCTCTAACTAGAGTTTTATAGATGAGAAAATGTGGGAGGGAGGGGAACATCATCCTTTTGGGTTGTCTGAATTGTGCTTCTGCAGGGACACACCTCTTGGCTGCAGGGAACTTCATCTTCCATTCAGCTCCTTCACATTTCTGGGGAGCTGGTCACCTTTCCTCCACTCATCCTGTTTCACAGCCTGGTGGCCAGTTTGGTCATTTGAGGGATGTTTCAGCACTCTTCCAGGCAATTCCAGCTGAGATAAAGAGAGAGAGACTTTGAGACAAAACCAGCTCAACAAAAACACTGTCCTCTTTATTTTGCAAACACAAAAGCTCCCCAAACCTTTGATTTGGATTTGCTTTTAGAGGACATTTGCATGTCTGCAAAGCACTGCCTGAACACCAGGGATGAGTAGAATGGACCCACCTGCTGGGCAATTACCCAACTGCTAATTTCGACAAACAGAGCAGCTTCTGACCTGGACTGTGCTGGAAGGACAGAAGCCGTCAACCATTTTCGGCATATGTCGAAGCTTTGTTCCTTTTACTTCAGAGGAGCCATTTTATCTCAGCACCCCAGCAGCAAGTGAGTAGAGGAGCCATGTCAAATGCAAAATAAAAATGAGCAATGCCTATAAAAGAGAGATACCATGAGAACCTGCCACTTGGGAATAATGAAAGTCTCGGGCAGGTTGCGCTGATTGTGCAACCTACCCGAGGCCTGTCAGCTCTGATAACAATGGCAGCCATCAATTCCTGCAAAAATGGCAACAGCGTGAATTGGAAATTGTGAAGCACCATTTAGGGTTGAAATGAGATTTTCTGCAGAATGCACTTGTCGGCATGTTCCCATTCACTTGAAAAGCTCTGGACAGATCAGAAGGAACGTGAAGTAGCCGGGGTTGGGAGTTTTTTTATTATTATTATTCCTTCTCCTCCTTACAAAGCAGTTTTAAATGCCAAGAGCTTTCACAAAACACAGTGGTTTCAAAGCTGCCAAAGGGCAATTTGAAAGTGAAAGGTATTCTCTTCAAATTACCTTGGAAAATGATACATGTTATGAAAGGAATTTACTTTTTGGAGTGTTGAAGAGAAACCAAAAGCCCAATTTCATTGTCAGATTATGGAGGCAGGCAGTGGGGGGCTGTGTAAAATTGCTGGAACTCCTCTTTAGATTCCACAGATGCCTATTTGCCTTTCATGGACACCTAAAATGAGCTTACATGTCTCCTACATGAGACAGGACTGAAAGACACAAAACGGTTGTGGTCGTTTGGAAAATCTATTTTGCAAGAATATTAACAAAAAGAGTCAGAACTTCCATAATTGTTACATATTAGAACTGGGGGAAGCACACAGCTTGAGACAATGCTGGTAAAACTCCCTGGAGAGACAGGAGTTACAAGAAATTTTTGTATTGACTAAAGGAAGATTGAGCCAGAAGAAGAATAAATCTGTGACCCTCTTTGTCCACTCTAGATTCCAGTATTTAGGATGCAAATTTTTTAATATGGTTTTCTCCCTACACCTTTTGGTGCACAGAAAAATGGTTTTTTCATTTTTCTAAACAGC
>NW_008666943.1:289-10093 GCF_000695815.1 Acanthisitta chloris | reverse complement strand
AAAGAGCAAATCAAGTTAGCCTCTCAAATGTACATTTTCTAACTGTAAGAGTAGATGGATGGAAAATAACAGCACAGGCCTTTGAAAAAGGAAAATTGAGTCTGGAATCTGAAAAGGATGAACATAATCTCTGTGTTCAGTGCAAGAGGAGAAGGTGAACCTCAGGACTGAATTTTGCCCCAAGATGAGCAGTGAAATGTAAACCAGGGAATGGGTTCAGTCATGCTACCCATAGAGTGTTTTTGCTTATAAGTCCCAGTTCTGTTTTCCCTCTTTCTGTGTTCTTGAATTGCTTTGGATCCTTCAGAGAAAGAAGAATCAGTAAAAAGAGGTTACTTTTTGAAGAGCCTAGCACACTTTGTTTCCAGACAATAGGTATTTCTTTCTCTGAAATCACAGAGATCCTTTTCTTCCAGTCCAGACTGATCAGTAACAGCTTTGTCCCCATGGGCAAAGATGATTCTTATCGACCCAAACCCAAATGTGACAGCAATGGATGATGTCCTCAGACAGTTTCTAGGAGCAAATTCAAACTTGAGTAAGTCAAAGCAGTTAAATCCAGCTCCCACTGGGGTCAGGTGCTCCACATTGTTGTTTAAGTCCCTCAACAAGCACCATGCAGTCAGATGAGGGGGTAAGACTGGTGAGAACTGGAAAGCCTTTTCTATCTCTCCATTTCTTGAAAACAGTAAACAATAAGTTGCCTCCTGTTCTCAGAGAAGCCCTTTTCAGATGGAATCAAATCTGGTGGACCCTTCCCAGAGGACTGTCCCCCTGCATGCACCAGCTGTGGCCTTTTGCCTGGGCTAAGTCACAATCCCCACTGGGAACTTTTTTAAGCTGAAGTTTGCAGTTGATAGAATTTGTCTTAAGATCCATTAGTACTAGTTTTGCATAACAGGCAAGGAGCCACACCCTTGCTTAGTGCTCACTGTGAGCCCCATGGAAGGAGAAACTGAAAGCACACTTACCTCTAACTTTTCTGTCCACCTGTGACCCTTAAAAGCACATCTGCAAGAAGGGAGCAAAGTTGGCTTTGTGATTTCTTTGAGCTCCAACACTTGCCTTTGAGGGAGAAAGATCACAGCATGAGCCCATGTGAAACACACTGTACTCATACAATCCAGGATATTGCAAAGAATCATTATGAATAGAAACAAGCCTTTGACAGCAGCTCACTGCATTACTTCTAACTTGTGCTTTCCTTGCCAACTAAGATTCTTCAAATGCACTAGGATTGACTGGAGAATTTATTTATGAATCAGAAAGACCAAAAGAGAAAAAAGGGTAAAAAATCGTTTTACACTTCCGTCCTAGGTTACAGTGTAGGGTGTAACCAATGGTATGTATTCTATTATCATCTCCACAAGCTGTTAAAGCAGGTGGGGGCAGTTATAGTTATCTCCTACTCATCCCTGATGGTTCCCTCAGGGGCTGTCAGGGACCTATGCATGACCCATAGAACTACATTCTCCCATTGTGAGATGCTTCACCCCAAGGGGGGGAGCCAAGCATTCCCACATGGATATAAGCTGGGGTTTGGACCAGCACAGAGCCCTTTGCCTGCTGGATTGCCAGAGGACAAGAGCTACCACTGGACCTTCAGGTGAAGACCAGATCTACAGGATCACTGCTCCAACAGGCTCCAGGAGGACTGCAGCCACCATTCAATCAGACTGACAGGGTGTTAGGTTGCTTTCTGACTCTGTCAGTGGTTTCTTTTTGTACTGTTGCATTTATTGTTTTGTTTTTCCTGTTAAATTGTATTTCTGACTTGGAGTCTCTCACTGGTTTGCTTTCAAACCAGCACAACTTTCCTTGCATCTGTCAACTGCAGCAGATCCTTTCTTCCTGTGTTTTTCCAAGAAGGCCAGGGACAGTATTCCTCAGCCCATACCAAAGTGAACAATTATGCAGCTGAGATAACAGATTCAGATTACGGGGGATTGAAAATGTTTTTTGTGAATTTGTTACCTTAGAAAGATTTATTAAGTTTACAAAACCAAACACACCAAAATCAGGCATTCAGTCCTTTTGGCCCTAACTTGCTTGTAAATTACACCTGTGCATATATATATATACCTATTGCACATGGATATCCTCCCACCACCAGAAGCTCTGATTGTGCCTGCTCTTTGAAAGCCAAAGTTTGTTGCTTCATGACTGTTTCATGAAGTTTCTAAGGAGAAACACAGCTCACTTCGGGAAAATTGCATTCGTGATTCACATTAGTGGCCAAATTGTTTCAGCCTGAGGGGGTGAGTGCACAGAGGACCATTTCCTCAGGTGGGATATTAAAAAGCAAGGCTTTTGACCGTTTGTGGCAAGCATGGTTTGCTAAGGACATTACCCAGAGAGGGCCTAAGGGCTGGTCTTCCTCTGGCTGGCCCTCAGCCTCCCTGTTTACATGCTGCTCCCTGCCATTTTTTTCCTTCATATTTTATCCTCAGACATTAGCTTTTCAGTCTAATTATGTGTAGGCAACAGCTGCTTCACTTTGCAGAGAATAACATATTTTACAGGTAGAGAGGACAGCCTAGGAGAAAGAGCAGCTCCTTTTCCAACCAGAATCCTCAGGGAACATTTGTTTGGGGTGGGCTGGAGCCTTGGGTACACACCTTATGGGAAAGCCCAAAGAGACTCAAACAGCAGAGCTGGATCTTGGTGACACACACAAGCAAATGGCATGGGGATGTCAGTGCAGCACTCATGGCAGGAGTCAGGGTCACATTCTTATGCCTCTCTGGTGGTAGTTGCACACTGCAGACCCCATACCAACATAAGCCTATGTACAGTGGTGTCCTGTGACATGCTTTGGATATCCCCTTCAGACCATGGAGTGACACAAATTCAGCTTCCTTCTTCTGCCAGGGGTTTTCTATTCTTTTTCATCAACTTCATTCCTGTTGGAACCAAAGGGTTTAACCCCTCCTCCTGCCCTTGCTTCCTCATCTGTCACCTGCAGGGGCACAGTGATAATGAATGCATTAGAGACAGGGAGATGCTCACAAGCTAGTAGGATGCAGGAGAAGGCTGGCAAATCTTATCTTGGCCAGCTGGGAAAGGAAAAACTTGGGAACAGCTTGCGGCTCAGTGTGTTTCCAGAACAGCAAGGGCATGTGCTATACTATTTGCCCATCTTTGATATTCCACTTCCATCATCATCACAAAGAAGTAATCAATTAAAAATTAATATCCCCACTCTGAGGTAGCAGTATTCTTCCTAATAAGTTTCTTGCCAGCCACTGCAAGGCAGTAAATCTGATGAGACATGCTCATAAGAGAAAAAATATTAAATTTCACCCTTTTTTTAAAATGTCTACTCAAAATTCATACCCATCCTTATAGAAGTTTCCAGGTATAGGAAACCTTGTTCTTCCTTTTTAAGCAATGTAATGAGCAGTAGTGAACAACAGCTTACAGTAATATTTGGCTTAATGAAGTCTTTTGCAGTGTTTGGTAATACCCTCAGCATTAGAGACATTTACTTAAGCATCACCATCTATCCACTATCCAACAATTACTTTTGTGTACTGACACCTGACAGTCTTAGAAGGCTAAAAAGTGAGAAAGGTCTCATACCTTGAGTTACTATTAGTAGGACCTCCATTCAACCATTCTTATTTAAAATTTCTTGTCCAGAACATCATAACACATAACACCAAATTTCATCCTCTTATTTATTCTTCCTAAGGTCTCATCTTTTCCACAGCAAAAGGATGCTGGGAGCTGACACATTCTTGCCCCATATACTGTTGTTGAGAGGTGGAACAGGGCTTTTATCTCTTATTAGCCTGGTAGCTCTCCAAATCTAGCCTTGGCAGTGCTCAGACGGAGTAAGTTATGTGCTCTGGCCCTGGTGACTCAAAGCTCAGTGTTCTCAGGCCATTTGCTAAGCAGAAGCAGACTCTATTCAAAGTAGGGTATTTCTAGGCAGAGAGGGGATTAAACAATTGAAGGAGGAAACAGAAGCAGTCAAAAGTAAAAATATTGACTTGTCCATTGTAAGCTGAAAAGTCTAATAATAACCAGTAAAGTTCCTCTACTCCCCAGCCTAAAAATCTCTGCTTTTTGGATTAACTCATCACTACTCAGGCTTCTTGCCTTCATCCCTTTAATGTTTAACACAATATATTAAAGGAGAAAACGATTCCCTCAGCTCTTTTTCAGGAAGCACTATGAAGTAAAGTATATCATAATCTGCCTCTTTATCTTTTCTCCAAGGGAAGCTTTGCTTGCCTTCCCTCATAAACTGTTCTGGTAAACTGGTACTGCTGATTATCTCCTGCTCTCCACTGGACTGGCTCTGCCATTTGCTTCCATTTAATTCTTTTTTCGCCTTGCCCATTTTGCTCTCAGGTTCGGTCCTCAGAGTCCCAACAACCAACAAAATACCTGCAGAACGCTTTGGGTTTGCACTGGGCACACTGCATGAAATCTCCTTCTGAAGAGAAATGCTGGAGACCACTCACCTCCAGTTTCTGGACAGAGAGTGAGACAAGACAGGAGGAACCACACACAGAGTAGATATCTGCGCCTTTCACAAGTGTGTGCACACACCTGGTGAAATCCTTCAGCCAGCAGTGTGGGTTCGACCAGGTGTTGCTGACCTCTGTCAGCGTCTGACAGTCCCTACAAGAACTGGTTCCCATTTTACACTAGAAAGTGGCAAAGCTGAAAGCAAAGATGACCAAGGGCAGAGCAAGCATCCAGGCTCCCAAGTGACAGTCAGGCTGTGACACAGCAGCGAGCAAAGCACAGACCCCCTGTCTCTCAGCCCTCTGCCTAAACCACAGGGCTATTAAGCTAATAGGCATTAGTGTATGATTTTTCCCATGGGAGCATTTATTTCCTTGTGTGGTTAACAGCTCTGTCTTGTATTTCTCATTGCCATTGCTGTGTTGGCATTCTGAAAACCTCCTTATTTGCTGTTCTTTGCCCTTCTCTCTTGGGTTTCTGTCTGCACTGGGATTGAGGTAGTCTGAGGCATATTTCATCTTGCCTGCTGTAGTAATGATGTTTGCCATGAGAGAAAGGGTTTGATCAGGGAGAAGGAGAGCGAGGATTTAGAAAGAGAAGACCAGTGAAAAAAGCATGAAGGAAAAGCAACTCAGGCAGAGAGAAAAGATTGAAAATGTTGATTTGACATCAGATGCTTTGGAGAAATTCTTGGCCATCTCTACTAAGCAGGAGGCTTTGTACTCCCTTTCTAGCAGCAGCAGGAGAGATGCTGCAGCAGAGACTCATGCTGCAGACAGTCAACAGAATATCTCATCCTCCAAGAAAGTAACTGCTGTCCCTGCCTGGATTTTGTGGGGTTTGCAAATCCTGGAAACCTGTATTTGGCTTCATTTTACACACTGCTATTTCTCCTTATTCTTTGTGCTTTGCCTTTTCCTAGTTCAAGCCAGAGTCTCCCAAAGCCTTGGCAAAATTTCCCTCCTGGATTATGCTTAGGGGAAGTGAATGCAGGAAGATAAAGAAAATCTTCTCTCTCTGATGGAGATCTTTCTCTTTGGGCAGCACCAAGTTTGAGTCCACATAGCCACAGAGCTATGGAAACAAGTGGAGATGGTCATCCACCACCATGACCTGCTCTGTCCAAGCACTGCTGACACTGCTTTATCAGTATGGCCCCTATATGGCTCGGGGTTACAGCTTCACTATATAAGGAACAGATCCAAAGCACAGCAAGGGGAAAGGAGCTGGGGAGGGAAACCTCCTGCTGGATGAGGAGCAGAAGTCATGATACAAAAGCCAGCAGGCTGCCCTGGGCATTGCCAAAGGTCAGGGGAAGCCCCAGTCCTGTCCAGAACAAGCAGAGATGCTTTGCTTCCCAAATCAATAAAGTTTCAAGGATATTTCAGGCCATAAATCTGCCACTGCTCCAGGAAGAGATGTTACCTCTGAGGCTGGGATAATCCCAAGGGATGCACTACAGAGAAGAAGCAGACAGCTCTATATACATCCTCACTTATATACCGTGCCATACAGCAGGATGCCTGCAGCAGGACACCTTCCCACCAGGGCTCCTGAAATTCTCCACCATAAAGCTGACAGACAGCACTGTAAACAGAGGGAAGGGATAGGGACGTGGGCTCCGGGACTGGCCGGGGCAGGGGATGGGGATGGGGACAGCACTCTGTGGCATGTGGAGGGGAAGGAAAGAAAAGGAAGGTGTGCTGGGGCTGCCCAGCCTAGCTTATCTGTGGCACTGAGGTGAAGGGGCACTCCCTCAGCCCCAGCCCTTCCACCCAGGCTGGGCTGGCAGAGGGTGAGCAGCAGCCATGCCACGGCAGGAGCTGCAGCTCTCTCACTCCGTACTCTGCTGCCCCAGGCCTGTCCCAGAGAGAGCCTTGTGGCCAGGTGGGCATGTCCTGCAGCCACAGGCCTTCATGTCCAGCATGGCTTGTTCTTCAGGGAAGCCCTGCACAAGGGCTACCCGCTGTGTCTGGGGTTCTCAGGCACCTGGTGCCTATGCAGAAGTGTTGGCTGGAGGGCACTCGCTGGTCACTGGTGTTAGGCAAACTCAGAGATTGCCAAAAGCACTGACTTCATGTGAAAACTCTGTTTGCCTTCCGTGCCCGGTGCTGGGCTGGGAATGGAGCTGGAACTCGGAACCTGCTGGAGGGCACTCGCTGGTCACTGGTGTTAGGCAAACTCAGAGATTGCCAAAAGCACTGACTTCATGTGAAAACTCTGTTTGCCTTCCGTGCCCGGTGCTGGGCTGGGAATGGAGCTGGAACTCGGAACCGAAGCTTGTTGTGGAGTCACTGTCCCTGGAGGCATTTAAGGAGAGACTGGATGTGGCACTCCGTGCCGTAGCCTAGTCGACATGGTGGTGTTAGGTGAAAGGTTGGACTTGGTGATCTCAGAGGTCTTCTCCAACCTGACTGATTCTGTGATTCTGTATCTATGATTCATATACATATACATAAATATATTTGTGTCTCTTTATATATGCTGAGGGCTGCCTTATTTCTGTCTGGGAGGCCCTGGACACATATACGTGCTTCTAAGGACACAGGCCACAGGTTTCTCATAAAAAGCACAGAGCATCCACACAGCAGATGTGCTGTCAGGGAAAAAGTGACAGTACAGCATAGCTACCTTAAGTCAGACTACAATAGTTATCCAGGAAAAATAAATAAAATTCTTAAAAACAAGCTGAACAATGATTTTATGATGGATTAAGTGGACATGCCTAGGAAAAAATGTTATGTTCCATTGCCTTCATTCCTGTTTATACAACTATATCTAATCAGGTAGGTAGGTTATATGAGATAAATAGATTTCATAGATTTAAAACTGCACAGTATATAAATGAAACGTATTTAGTAGGTAGATTTTACACCTGTATATCAGCTTCTTGAAGTTTCTCAAACATGTGAAACTCTGTCAATCATCCCCAAGAGACAGGTCGGTGTTGAGAGCACAAAAGAAATAGCAACCAGCACACCACAAGGCTGTATCCGTTCCAGATACATGTGCCACTGCTTCCTCTCAGCCAGAGGATCTCGAGATGAAGTGCTGTCATTCAAAGGCTACATTTTCCTTTGGGACAAGGCAGTGCTAACGATCAATGGTGTGGCATTTTATAATGCTCCTTTCTGATGCTTCCTACAGAGGTTACACATTTTTCCTTTCTACCACTCATAGCAGAAATGTGTGTTTGGCACACGTAGCCACTCAAAACACAGAAAAATAGGAAAATAGAAATAGCCTTCTCTTCCTACAGGGCAGTGATTTAATATTGCCAGATGTGAGCCCAAACTCAGTTGGGCCATAAAGCCACTTGAATTCCAACACAGCATGACTAGAGAGAGAGGTGTTACCAAACAAGAATTTTTTCAGCTTGCCCTTAATTAAACCCAGCGTGGCAGGACACAGACTTCTGCAGTTTGCATCTGTGGTTTTTTTCATATGAAACCCCTGATGCTCCCTGTGGGGATACAACTCCCCGTGTATCAGCAAGAAAATGAAATCAGCGCAGGGAATGGTGCAAACCGCAGGGCAGCAGCGCCACCCTGAGCTGCTCCGGCGGATGTGCACACCAGCAAGGCAGAGCAAGAAGTTCAGCTGCATAACGCAATAGGATCTTTGTGTTGCCTGGTTTAGCAGCAGCTCACATAGCCATGAAGAAAGCTCTCCAACTTCTTCTGGCTTCAGCAAGTTTCCTTCTGCATCACCTTTGGGTTACACTCCAGAAGCCACAGGTGGCGTGGGACACTGGGAATGACACTCCAGACCCCATGTACTTGGGGCATTGTGGGTGTACTTATAATGCTCACAGCCTGGCTACTCACAGTTTGCAGGCTCTCAGACATCTGTACCTGCAGACTGGGTTGTTTTGCAGACCTCAACAAGGATGATACCCCTCTATTAATACCACACTCATTCAAAGTCATCCCAATGCCACACATACAGCATTCATCTGGCTGATCTTCTGCCTTCTGAGTGTAATGCTGTATGGCTGATCACTCACACAGGACTTTTAATGAGTTTTCAGCTCAATATCAACAAGAGCTGGTCTTATATCAGGTAGCTGAACTGGAGTGTAACCTGGAGTATTAGAAGCCACCTTTCTCCAATCATGTCTACAGGGCTAAAGGGAAAACTGATCTACATTGATTTATATCTGGATAGACCTGGTGTCCCTAACTTCTGTTTGGTAATGTGTCCACAAAGGTAGCAGGACTGTTCTTCTGCTCTGTGGGAGTGCATGCACTTAAGAGAGTGTGGAGGTATCATGTGAACATGGGAAACTTTGATCCTCCTTTAGGCTGATGGGAAAACTCAAACCATTTCTGTCCACACATGGTGCAACTCAGGTCTCCACACCTAACCCAGACCCCTTGCCCGTGCTATCTATACCTGAGCTAGTTGGCTCAATTCCTCCTCAGTCAACAGGTACAACTTTGTCTTTTCTACATCAAGCATCTACTATCAGATAGAATGTACTGTAATCTATAGGTGCTTTTTCTCTCCCTTCCTGGATGCTGGACTGTCAGCTTAGCTGCAGGCACCTTATGTAATAAATTACCAAAGTACAATAGAGTTATCTCATTCGCCAAGTCTAAGTAGTATGTTAACCAGGCATGGTACCCATATCTGTACTGCCTAGATAAAATTCTGGTCTGTCAATCCGGATTCCCTGTGACAGAGCCATTGCTGAACCTCCCAGTCTTTCTCAATGGGAGAAGTTCTGCAGTTAAAAAAAAAAAAAAAAAAAAAAAAAGTTTGCAACACTATCAGTTTAAGGGAAAGACACTTTTCTTAACATCATGACATAAAGACCCACACCTGGGTGTTCATCTGCAAACTGTGACTGTATCTCAACCTTGACTGTAAGACCTCCTCTCTCTCCCCACAGTGTGCTGTTTTCCTTCTGCCAGGGCCACCCTTCAAGCATCCTTCCCTGCTCACAACCTGCCTCCTGCAACTTTCCTACGGCTCAAAGGTCGTGCTGCTCCCAGGGGACTTGGCCACCTCATGGGGACTACTTTTCTTCCTCGCAGGAGCTGAGCCATCTTGAAGAAAAGAATATGCCCTTGCACAAGCATGTCAGTGACACACAGTGACATACACAGTTTCCCTGAAGGGTTCACGGAGATACCCTGTCTTCAACATCCTGTGCAACACTCAGCACACTAACTCTTTAACATTAGGCTGACTTTAGGAGCAAAAACAAATTCTATTCGTTAGAATGCACAGGTCAGTGCTAAAAATATGGCTTTATAAAGTGCCTGGTGTGATCAGCACTTTCACAACCTTTCAGCGTGGCTATAACCAGTCCTGTGGCTT
>NW_008666943.1:0-257 GCF_000695815.1 Acanthisitta chloris | reverse complement strand
GCAGCCCAGGCACTTTTACACCACCAAAATTTGCTTTGTCACAGAGTCCATTAAGGGGAAATGATGCTGTGCTGCAAAGCAACTCTTTTGTATCCCTGTAAAATCATATAAATCTACCAGTCTTACTGCTGGGAGTGACTGCAAACAGGCTGAGGGAGATCTGCAGAGAGCCAGGGCTATTAAGTGCTACTGACTGGACTTTAAAGCACAGGACACTGCTGGACACAACGCTTCACAAGACGGCTCCAGGTGCAACT
>NW_008666942.1:5348-8196 GCF_000695815.1 Acanthisitta chloris | reverse complement strand
AGGAAGCTGAGCCTGGGACACCCATCCCAGGCACACGTGGGGTGAGAGGCACTTGTCATCACTGTGGCAGGATGGATTGCCTCTTGTCAGCTGCTTGGCTGGAGCCGTGGGAGCAGCAGGAGTGTCCTGCTGATGTACAGCGGGAGGTAATCTCGTGCCTTGATTTAATGCAGGTGTCACACACCGAGCCTGGCTCACACTTTATCCCAAGTGTTTAGTCTGTTGCTTATGTTACATTTGGTAAATAAAACTGTCAGGGAAATGGGCTTGAGCATGTGACTGTGGCTTTAGGGCAAGAATTAAGGCTCTCTGTAGGGCTCGAAGAGATCATTGTGCAGTTCCTCCTTCTCTCCTTACCCTGTTACCTCTAGTTACCCTGGGACCATTCCACTCCTGGACTGGGAATGCTGGGAAAGTAATTTAAAGCCATTACAGTAAAATGTCTTCCCCTCACCCCCTCCAAATGAAAGGTTTATAATAGCAATAAACCCTTTATTTTAGCATCTCATTATGGGTCAAATAAAGACTGGCCAGAGCATGAGGCAGAGGATCTCCCCACTCTGCTCATCCTCACTGGAGAAATGTAGCAGTGCTGCCATGGGCCATATAGCTTAATTAGTCACTGTTCTCTGCTGTTCCTTAAAACAATGCTTTGCAAAGCCTAGGCAGGCTGTCCGTGTAGTATTTCCTGTGTTCTTAGAGGTGTTAATGAATTCATTAATCACTTAATGGCAAGGAGGGTCTTTAGGGACCAGCATCACAATTTACTGCTCCCAGGAGGAAGGCTCTCTAAAGTTTCAGCTCCACTAATTTGTGCCAGCAGAGCTGCTGAGCTCCTCCCTGCAGTCCTTGGAGTGCTCACGGACCTCCCAGAGTGTGCGGAGCATCACTGCAGTGTGTGGAGCGACAGGGCCCTGATTTTCCTGGGGAAGGTCTGGTGATGGATGATGTTTTGGCTCTGAAGTGTTCAGAGCAAAGGAAACCTCTCCCCACTCTCACAGTTGTGTTGCTTGCTTTATTTTCCACTGGGACAGTCTTCCTGAAAAGCCACTGTGAGAGCTCCTTCGTGCAATAGGCTTGGAAGCACATCCCAAGGCTCTGAGGTTTCTTGCTGACTTAGAGGAAATACAAACTGTGGCAGAGTCTAATGTGGCCTGGGACTGCAGGCTCTGCTGTGAAATGAGTCTGTGAATCTTTTCGAGCTGAGGAATGTCAGGGTGATGTATTTTGACTGCAACTGTCAGTGAAGATGTGAATTTGAATGTTTGCATTTCTGCTGCGTGGAAAATGTTGATGATTTCAGTCTCTCGCCCTTGTTGCAGGAGGGTGGCTCATGCCAAAGTTCCCTACAAAAATGGTTCTTTTGGCTTCTTCCTAATCACACTGGAGTTCAGGGAGAGGAGGAGGTGAACAGAACCCTCCTCTCTGCTAATTCCCTTCCACCAGCCTGTCATCACTTTGCAATTGCACCTTTTGAAAGGTTGTTTTTATTCCCTGCTTCTCTGTTCTCCCGTTTAACTTCTGCTCCCATTTCTCTTTCCATCTTTCCTCTCAGTCTGTTACTTTCCCAGACTGAGAGCCAAGGGAAGCAGAGTATGTAAGACAAGCAGGAGCAGAGCAGGCAGAGCCCATCCATGGTGGCTGCCCATGTGGAGGCCTTTGCTCCCCATCCCTGGTGTCCTCCTGGGATTCATTCCTCACAGGTGTGTTCTTTGCTCAATAGCTATTGTCAGGAGGTGTGAGATGAAAGGCGGGAGAGAGGCTACAAGTTGGCCTGAGAGAGGAGAAAGGAGGGAGAGAAAGCAGGAACACACAACCACTTCATTGGAGAGAACACAAAGGGAGGCAATTTCAATAAATGCCAGATGGTCAAAATTAAGCAGAGCCATGGAGAGCCCAACATGTCCAACTGTTTGCTTTGGCAGGGAGCCTCCAGCTTTTAAATCAGTCTCCCAGGCACCCTCTTCTTCTCCTTGGCTTTCCTCAGCCCTTTTGCTCATCCTCTGGACCCCTCTTCTTACTCCATCCTTTTTCCACTGCCTTTGATCTCTTTCCTGGCCTCTCATCTCCTACTGCTGCCCATGCTGCACCTCAGATACTGACCTATGTAGGAGCAAAGGTTGAACCAGACTTCTTCCACCACCAAGAGATGTCCCCATCCAAGAGCAGGCTTGATGAACATGGGAGCTGGCTGCATGACCAGGCAGAGGCTGTGCATCATGCTGGGATGTTGGGATGGTACCTGAACAGAGCTGTTTGGTCAGGCACTGGAATATTGCTCAGGGAGGTGGTGGAGTCACCATCCCTGGAGGTGTTTAAAAGGTGTCTGGATGTGACACTGGAGGATATGGTTTAGGGTTTACAGGAGTGACAGGTTGCTGGTTGGACTTGATGATCTTCAAGGTCTCCTCCAACCTTGATGGTTCTGTGATTCCAAGACCACTGCCAATACAAGCCCATGGAAACATAGGAGCACCCAAGTTCTGGGGTTGTCCTTCCCATGAAGGAAGGTTGGACTTGATGTTCTTGGAGGTCTTTTCCAACCTTTGATTCTGTCAGCATAAACTTCCTCCTCCCCATCCTGGACAACTGGGTCAGCCTGGATTGTTTTGTTTTGGCTGGATAGGCAGCAGGATCCAGCACATGCTTGGGGGGAACCTGGTGTTGAGCATCACCACACAACATGCTGCTTCAGACAATGCAGTCAGGAGGGCCCTTGTAGACCACAGGCAGAGAGATCCAGCTAAGAACAAGCTTTCCTGTGTGTGTACTCTCTGCCTTGGAAACATTTATTAGCCTAAAGTGCCTTCTGCACATTTTACAGCGATTACAGCTGGTGTTTGCCTTG
>NW_008666942.1:0-5330 GCF_000695815.1 Acanthisitta chloris | reverse complement strand
GGAATGCCATCATTAGTCCAGTCATTAGCAAAATGGATGTTGTTGTCCAGAGCTGTTGGCTCTGGGACTGCTCTGGGCAGGAGGCTCCTGCTCTCCAACCTGCCATGCTCCATCTTTCTTGCAGAGAGATGTTGTTGTGCTCAGTAGGGCTGAACCTGAGAGGGAGAAGGGGGAATGGAGATTCAGGGGAGAAGAAGTGGCTTGGGGGAGTGTTGGTGGGTGTCAAGATTAGAGTGCTGAGCTCAGGGACACTGCTAATGGCAACATCAGGAGGAATTAGAGAGAAGAAGCTATTTCCCCATGTGCGTTTGGTGCGTCTAGGGGTGTGATCCCTGTCCCTTTAAGTCCATCTTGCTGGGACCTGAAAAGATGCTTTTGCTCTGATGATGGAGATATGTGGATGAAGGGGAAAAGGCTGGAATGACGCTGACAGCACTCAGCTGCTGTGATGTGCAGTCCTGCTGGTATCCAAGTGGCAGCAGTTCTGGACCCTCTGGGTCTCTGACATTCCCTGCATGGTGTTGCTCATCTCATTAGCAGTTGGATCCCTCAGTGGAGATTCTGGACCCACTGGGTCTCCCTTGATAAACAAACAATGCCAGATGTTTTTCCCTAAGAGTAATTGTTTCTGTGTCCTTCCTCCCAACATCTGGCAACCCTGAAACACTTGAAAATCCATTTTGGGCAGAGGAATATCAGAGGGAAATTGTACCCCCCAAAAAAACCTGCTAAGGAAATGTTGAGCATCATATTTCAAATCTCACATACATTTTTCTGGAGATCTTCCCAAGCTGTTTACAGAGTTGGTGACCAAATGAATCACATTGTTTAAGTTGAGAACTAGGTTTCATTCCGACCCAAATGATTGTTTTGCTCATTTTAGAATAAAGGAAATTAAACAACAAAAAAAGTATTTCTTAATTTTCCTTCAAATCTCAAGGAGACCAGAACTGTTCAGTCTCTATCTCACTAGGAGACTCCAGAGGGAAGGACTTACTGGCTTGGAATATAAACACAATACGCACCAGCACAGAAGCAAGTTAAAACACAAGGTTTGTTTGGGTTGTCTTTTTTTCCCCCCAGATTATTGGTCTTTTGCAGCAGAGTGCAGAAATTGGCACCTCCTCCCGTGGTTTCTTCTCCCAAAGTTTGGGTTCTCAGTGCTTAAACCCAATTTACATCTTTACAGGACAACCACGTCCCCAGTACTTTTTAACCTGCAGATTCACATTGCTTGTCCTTGTGGGTTTTTTTTATAGGGAGCTAGGGAAAAAATATTTATGGGCATATTTTTTCCTCCTTTCTAAATGCAAATTATTAATTCAAGTGAAGATGTATAATTGTTTCCTGATATTAGGTATTTTTAGGTGTGCTCACATCTGAATTCTGCAAGCAAGGCCTTTTCCCATTACCCTTTGGAAAGCAAAACAAATTTCAATGGGATTGTCTTTCTTGAATACTGATGAAAGCAACTAAACAGAATTTAGAGTTGACAAGCAAAATAAGGTCTAAAATGTGACTTGCTGAGTTAAACTGTTTCCTGTATCTTAGACTATCATCAGATTAAATTGGAGCTGGATGGGCTAACGGGGCTAAGGTGGTCCATTCTAACCCCTTAACAGTCTATGAATCTATGAAAATTAGGATAGTTTGGGTGATCCCATAGGGCAGATTCACAAAGGTGCCTAATTCTTGGTCCAGACCTTCAAGTTCATAGAATCATGGAATTTTAGGGGTTGGAATGGATACAGATCACCCAGCCCCAACCCCTGCCCTGGGCAGGGACACCTCCCACCAGAGCAGGTTGCTCAAGGCTCATCCAACCTGGCTGTGAACATTGCAAGGGTTGGGCCAGATTTTCTTCTGTTTGCAACATTCAGAGAAGATCTTGTTCCTTGGGAGCTGTAGTTCCCATCCAGAAAACCTGTCCTGCCCTTTTCCAGCTTTCAGTGTGTAACCCACAGTGAATTACCAACCTCGAGCTTGCTCTCTGCATGCTGCTGCTGCACAGCCCTGTGCTGTTACCTCACACAGCCACCATCCCACTGATCCCATCACCACAGTGCCTAGACATCAGGTATTTTTTGGTGGCTGAAACTCAGATTAGGCTGCTGAGAGCATTGGAAGGTGAGGAAAGATGGGAAGCTGTGAATGATATCTGCAGCTTTGAATGAGGGCTAAGTAGATCCATAGAAAGGAGGATTGGCTGGAGTAAAATCTGCAAACTGCAATGCTCTAATGATGCTTTGCAGTCTTCAGAAAGCTCTAATTTATATTTACTTCTGTAAATCCAACTCCTGAATTGAGAAATCTATGTATAAATCTGATAATTAACTATAAATCTGATAATCTGTCTATAAATCTGATCACCTACCTTGGCCTGTGGTGGGTTGACCTTGGCTGGATATCAGGTGCCCATCAAAGCTGCTCCATCACTTCTCTCCTCAGCTGCACAGGAAAGAGAGAATATAACCAAGAGAGTCATAGGCAATATAACAGGGAGATTATTCACCATCATGGGCAAAACAGACTCAACTTGGGGAAGTTAATTGAATTTATTACCAATCAATCAACCCCAAGTGCTTGCCAGGAGACAAGACCACTGGTTTTTGTCAGCATTGGTCTGTCCTGGAGATCCTCCACTGCTGTCCTGCACATCCTCTGGCATGCAGTGCATGGCCCATGGACAGCTGGAAGAAGTTAGACTTGGTGACTTCAGTGTCCTCTCCCAATCCAGGATCTTTCTGCTCCCACTAAAGCACTGGTAGTAGTGTTGAGGTGCCCGAGAAGCAGCTTCTGTTACATCAGCCTTTCCATTCACATCTGGGCAGAGCCACTGCTAAGCAAATGTGCTTGATTCACCGAGATAAAGAGGGCAGTAGAAGCAGAGAGATTAAACCTGGGGCTGAGTCGTTGGGAGCTGCTGCTGCTCTTGTTTATGCTGAGTCTCTCCGTGGGGGATGTTCTTCAGTTTGTCTCAGCATGCTGAGAGGCCTTTAAATGAGAGGCTGTGGTTTATAGAGTCAACAGAT
The DNA here is from genome assembly GCF_000695815.1 of Acanthisitta chloris. Classification (NCBI taxonomy): domain Eukaryota; kingdom Metazoa; phylum Chordata; class Aves; order Passeriformes; family Acanthisittidae; genus Acanthisitta; species Acanthisitta chloris. Next base: position 2,298 of record NW_008666942.1, on the reverse strand, counting down.
TTAAGTAGGCTACCAATATTAATTATTACTCTTGGAGAGTGCTAGAAGTTAGATTGGTGAAGGAGTTAACAGCTCTGCCTCCTCCTCCCCTCAGACATGCTCTTGCTGTCAGATTTCTCTCCCCGACAAAGACCTCAGTGCTAGAATTAGGCCAGAAACTATTTTCCAGTCGAGTGGCTTTTAATGGGCTCTCCAGACACGTTCTTTGCATCCTGGGAGTGACTAGATATGTGGAGAGCAGAGGCAGTGGGATGGAGTCATTCTGTAAGAAGTATTAGGGTCGTAACTAAGTGGGGTTTGGTGCTGCTGAGGGTTGTAGTTCATGCTCCAGAATCACCTGCTAATCACCCACAACCCAGGGCAAGGGGCTTCTCTGGAGAAACCCATTTGCAGGACTCCTGAGGGAAGCTGTTTTTCTGATGAAAGGCACAGTGCTGGGCATTTTGGAATCAGCTCTTCTTGTGGTTCCCATCAAGAAAACCTTGGAGAGAAAGTACCTTACCAGGGGCTCAGCATGTCCCTGGTGGGGGAGTCCCTTGCCCACCTCAGCTATGGCAGAATGGATGAAGCAGTGTTTGGTGATGAACATGAAGGTTTGGATATGGTGTCATATCCCAGCTCTCTGCAGATGTTAAGAAGGTGTTTGAGTGCCTCTTACAGCTTTTAAAGCCATTATGCTACTGCTCCTTCCCAGGATGTCCCTTCCTGTGTGATGCAGCAGGTTGTGATTGGGGCATGTCCTCCATCAAGCTCACCCACATCACCTTGTGATCTGAAGTCTTGTCCACATGAAGGGACTAGCTATGGGAGGGGAGTTGCCATGAGGTAAGACACTTTGGGATGACATTGGGAGGTCTTCTGCTGAGTGAGCTAGCAGAGCTCTGCTGGCTTTAGGTGTATGGCTGAGTCTGGGCTGGTATTGTCTTACAGCAGTGGATGGAAAAGTCACTCCAAAATTAGAAGAAAACTAGCAGAAAGCTTTGAGTCTTCCCTGGTGGTCTCATCACATGCTTTGTAGTGTGAGGAGCTCAGGCTTCCTTCCTCCCTTCCTCCCTCTCTTCCTTTCTTTTCTTCCTTTCCTTCCTTCCCTCCCTTCCTCCAGCCTGGTGGCCATGGAGCTGAAGGCTGAGCTAAACTCTGTGTGTGGCAGCCAATAAAAGGATGATCCAAGATCCTCTGAGAAGATTCAGCTCCCTGTTGACCCCAACTCTTGACCTGTCTGGGTTCCTCCACCTCCTGGGATGGCAATTCAGGATAAAACACAGTCCTCATTACAGGAACCACTCAAGCAGCAACCAAGAGGACAGTGGAGAGGAGGCTTGGGAGTTCCTCCAGCCAGAGGAAGGAATATTGTGGCCCGTGAGCAGCTGCCTTGTTTCCAAACACCTTGCAGGCTTTGTCCATGTGCTGGATTAAATAGCCTGCAGGATTTCATTCCTCTGGGAAAAAAACCCAAACAAAACAGCCTCCCCCACCCCCAAAGTGCAGCCAGGCTGTAATTGGGCCATGACAAAGCCTCCTGAGCTGCTTGGAATTGTGTGTCGGGAGAGAAGCAGCACAGTTCTCTGTCTGGGCAGACAGTTTGGCAGGAGCAGTCACAGCTGGGTGATTCCAGCTCCCCTAAGCTGGGGCTTTTTGAGAGGAAACCCTGACAGATCTGCAGCACCAGCGAGTAGGACTCTCCTCATTTATTTTTAATACCACTCTGTCTTGAACTGTGCCATTTCCTCCAGGGTGTTTGCTTGGAGATTGTGAGATAATTACACCTCCAAACCCAAGCTAATTACAGTTAAGAGCCTGAAAAACTGAAGGCCCCTATTTCTCACCCCCACCCCAAGGTTTTTCCATCATCACTCCTGCCCCTTCGCGTGGTGAGGAAGTCACTTTGGCACGGCACTGGGATGGCCCCTTCCCGTCCTCGCCCCACCGAGGTGACACCCCAGTGATTGGTGTTGGGTGGGTACGTACCAACCCTCCAGGGCTGTGCTGGAGAGCTCCAGAGTGGGAGGTCAGCCGTGCTGTGCAGGGGAGGACAAGGCAGTCGTTGGTGCTGTGGTCAGTGTGTCAGTGCCCTCTGTTGGGTGGACCAGCCTACTCAGCCAGGAGCACCTTGTGTTGTTTTCCCTCTTCAGACAAGAGGGGAAAAAAACCTGCATCGGGTTTTTTTTTGGGGGGGCAAAAAAAATAATCTCAGTCTTCACCAAGCAGGACCAAAGTGCAGCATTGTGCAGTGCATGCAGTTATCTGGGGAGCATGTGTTGGCAGAGAATCCGTCAGAAAATTGTAGGGGTTGGAATG
>NW_008666941.1:44902-46404 GCF_000695815.1 Acanthisitta chloris | reverse complement strand
TCCCTTAACTCATCTGATATATGGTTGGCCATTAAGGTAGAAAAAATAAGGAAAACCTTCAATGAAGTGCTAGGAGAGAATGAAGAAATTTTTTTTTTAAATCTTGGCAGTTATGATCCAATTCATATCAAAAAACTGGATAGACTGTTTCACACCTGCTTCTGGGGATTGCCTGGGGCAGAAGCAACAGAATCATAGGAATTAATACAAATAAAAGTATCCTGACTGCTTCCTGATGCACTCCTGAAGTAACATGAAACAGACCTGAAGGTTTCAAGCTGATCACTTCCTAGCACAAACCTATTTCTAGGAGTGAGCTGAGGAGATGTGAAATTTGTGATCCCACAGGCAAGTCAAAATTACACTTAAATTACGTATTAAATCTCATTTTTAAAGATCTTAAACTAGATGTTTGAAATGTACTTTATTATAGTATTAATTTAATTCATTCTCTTTCATTGGATGAAAATGAAAAGGTCCAAACTGGTGAAACTGGAAACTAGCCTAAACTGAAGTGCAAGAAAGGTGATGCAGAGCCCAAAAAAGCAAACGAAACATGGCAATTAACAAACCAATAAAAAGCTGATCATAAAGCAGAAAAAAAAATAGAAATCTAAAAATGAAATGACAAAAAAGTTTTAAAAATTTCAGAATCCCCAATAATGGATCTGTCATGCTTGTTGAGGAATGGTAGGGTGCTTCACTACGTGAATCTGATGCATGATGTTTGATGTTTGAAGACCCACTCAGCCACTGGCATCATGCCAGCTACCCTGAAGAGCAGAATTTAGTCCACTCTGTAAGAATACCAACTTGATGAAGAACTGGATGCCTTCCAATTCAGAAAACACTTATGCAGTGGAGTAATGCAAAGATGAGTCAAATTTGTCACCCAATCAGGTGCTGCCATCCTGAACAGAAGGTGAAAATTGCTGAGTTTGGTCAGAACTACATGCCAGCTGATCCAGTATACCACCACGATAAATACTGGGGAAAAAAAATAGATAGGTAATGCACCCAGCAATAGACAGAAACAGTAAGGTAAAGCAGGTAAAGTTTTCTTCTCTTTCCTACAAACTAAAGGTTTTCTTAGTTTTTCCAAAGGGCAGATTTCATTCTCTTTCCAGGGAACTCTGTGTTACCTAGTATATCCCTGAATGTTCCTGCTATCCGTCTATGTACAAACCTTCTTTGAGTTGTCTGAAATTTTTCCCCCAAGATTTACATGTGAAAAAAGAGATTTTCTTTCTAGATTCTTTACTTTATACATGATTATGATATTCTCTCTTAATAATTTCCTCCTGAACAAAACAATCAGTCTTTCAGAGTCTCTTGAAAAACAAAAAGTTATTTTTCATCTAATCATCTTCAACTGATTTTGCTAAGTTTTTCTGAATTCTCAACTATCTTTTTCCTTCTCTTTTTTGTGGTCAGGTTGTCACAAAGTTTCAAGTACCACCATGTCAATTTTCTTATTTTATTTGATATCCACATACGTAAGT
>NW_008666941.1:21735-44874 GCF_000695815.1 Acanthisitta chloris | reverse complement strand
ACAGTGCTCTCCCAGTGCTTCTTCATTGACAAGACAAACCAAATATTGTAATGAGAGGTTGCCCATCACCTTTCATTAGATGAGGGGGGTTAGCCAAGTTTCATTAAGCCAATCCTTTCTTATTCTTGCAATTTTATTTTAAAGCAATATTTAATTTAAATTTATCTTTGCAAATTTAAATTTATCTTCTAATTTAAAGTTCTTTATAATTAGATCACATTTCATTCCTGCCTACAGATGGAACTACTTCAGTGATAGGTGTTTTGCAGAGACATTCTTATTTATTATGTGTTTTTTTAGCATATTATGCATTGTCTGTTTGTAACCTTATGGAAGAGTTTTACAGAACATGGGAATAGCCTTGTGGTGATTTTCTCGAGAGGCCAAGAAGGGAGAGATACGTCTGTTGAAGGACCATCTTTGTGCTCAGCTCAAAACATCTGCTGCTGATTGTTGCTGGAGACAGGGGATGATGGGGAGGTGGATCTTTGGCCTGACCCATAGTGTGGGCTGTTTAAACCAAGTAAGATTTTACAGTAGATCTCATATGATAGAAATTATTTGTTAGCTATATTCCATTATGACCACTTTGAAGACCTGTCTAGGGGAGCATCATTAACATCAATCATCAGAATGCCATGGAAAACTTGGAAAATTTACATGGATACTCCCAAGAGCTGTAAATCAATGTGTCTCTGTTGTCTTCAGGAAACTGTGCTGGTTCACATCAACTTACAAAATGCCTGTTAATTTTACCTTAAAATACTCTGTGTAGTGGGGCCATGGCTGTCATGAACAGCAGAACATATTGGTTAGGGTTTTTTCATGGGGATAATTAAGAAATTTATGCTGATTTCTTTTTCCTTTGGAGAATGATGATTCACTAAACCAAAAATGCTTCTGAGAAAGAAAGTACATTGAAACCAGTCTTAAATAAGTGATTAAAGAAAGGTTTTAACACTTTGGAATGTCCCTCTCAGCTGCAATACATAAGATTTTATCCCTCAATTCATAGGAATTTACTGCTTTGTAATTTAAACATATTCCTTCACATCCAAAAGGATACCAAAAAAAAAAAAAAAGAATCATCTAGGATGAGTCTATATCAGTTTCTTTAACAAATTTTCCAATCAGAAAATAAAATGTCTTCAAACAGTTTGCACTAAAATGACAGGTCAATTAATTTGCTTTGTAAGCAACGATTTGATTTAACCCAAAATACATGAGTACATTTTTTGTGAACTACGGGGACACGTTTATGCCAGTAGAAAATTTCGTATCCAGAGTCTGGGCACTTTCAATGTACATATCATAGACTTTGCTCCAAAAAATGTTACTACAGTTTTAGGCCCCTTCTGGATGAATTGTTTACCTGCTTATGACTCCAAAGCATGTGGCACTGAAAATTCTTCACCCAGACTATAATAGCATGAGTAGTACAGTATAGTGAAACAAGCTTATGACAGGAGATTGTTTGTAGTCACTATGATAAGGCATGTGCCCTGGTTTTTCATGCTATTGTGTTTCTACAATATTTTGGATTTGTCCTGTGTGCTGGAACAGAAATATATGAAATGTGTATATTCAGACAAGCAACAAGACTATCAAAAATTTCAAATTCAGCTACTAAAATGTCTGTTACCCACAGTACAAAGTACAGAAAGCAATCTGAAACCACAGACACCAACATTTCCCTTCAGAATTCAGACTATGGGATGTGATATTTTGATAATTATGAATGGGACTATAGAAGTGTCTCAGGCTCACTAATCCTGTGGAGTTATGAACCTTATGAAAAATCCCATCTTGTGCTTTTAAGGATTTCATGAGGATTTGGTATTCAGCAAATCCCAGGTCTCTCAGGTTTTTGCTGAAATGTTGACATACGCTTTTACCTGGGAGTAATACCAGGGTATTTTCCTCTGCACAAAATTACTCTCATTGGTATTTGAGTGTTTTCCAACCAAGTTATCTGGTACAAACTGGGAAAAGATATGGCTTTCACTTGTCCTGGCAAGTCATCCTCAGCTGTCAAGGTGCGACCTAAAATCCAGGTGCAGCTGTCAATCCCAAGAACTTTACTCTCGTTCCCCCCACCACCTAGAAGGGGTAGCAGGGCAGCTACCTTTGGCACCAGTATCATAGAACACTCCTTGTCACTGGGCTTTGCTTGCATTCATTTTGCAGCCCTATCTTTTTTTAAGTGAAAGTGTAGTAGTCCTTTCGTCCTATGCTGAACTTAGTATGGAAAGTACATGGACTGAACTATCTGAAAGTAGATGGACTGAACCATCAGAGGATTCAGGGAATTAGAGCTCTGTGATCCTAACCTCAGTGCTGGGGAAGGTTACGGAACAGATTATTGTGGATGCAATCACACAGCACATGCAGGACAACCAGGAGATCAGGCACATCTAGCATGGGCTTAGGAAAGGCATGTCCTGATTGACCAACATGATCTCCTTTTATGACCAGGAGATCCACTTAGTGGATGAGGGAAAGGCTGTGGATTTTGTCTCTATGGAATTTAGGAAAGCCTTTGGCACCATTTCCCACAGTCCAGAGAGTGGGGGTGAATGGAGCTGGATCCATCTGGCTGTCAGTCACAAGAGGGTGTCCCCAGGGCTCAGTGCTGGGGACAGTCCTGTTTAATACTTTTATCAATGATCTGGATGAGGGGAACAAGTTCTTACTCAGTAAGTTCACAGACAACAATAAGCTGGGTGGCAGTGATGATCTACTGGAGAACAGGAAGGCTCTGCAGAGGGATCTGGGTAAGCTGGATAGATGGGCCAAGGCCAGTTATATGAAGTTCATCAAGGCCAAGTGCTGAGTGATGCACTTGGGTCACAACAACTCTATAGTGTGCTACAGGCTGGGATAAGAGTGGCTGGGAAATTGCTGGAAGGAAAAGGGCCTGGGGGTGCTGAATAGCAGCTGCACAGTGTGCTCAAGTGGCCAAGAAGACCAGTGGCATCCAGGCTTGTATCAGCATTAGTATGGCCAGCAAAACCAGGGCAGCGACTCAGCACTCGTGAGGCTGAACTTTGAATCCTGTGTTCAGTCTTGGGTCCCTCACTACAGGAAAGATATTGAAGCACAGGAGTGTGTCCAGAGAAGGGCAACAGAGCTAGGGAAGGGTCTGGAACATAAATCCCATGAGAAGTGGCTGAGGGAGCTGGGGTTGTTTATCCCGGAGAAAAGGAGGCTCAGGGTGGGGCCTTATCAGCACTCGTGAGGCTGAACTTTGAATCCTGTGTTCAGTCTTGGGTCCCTCACTACAGGAAAGATATTGAAGCACAGGAGTGTGTCCAGAGAAGGGCAACAGAGCTAGGGAAGGGTCTGGAACATAAATCCCATGAGAAGTGGCTGAGGGAGCTGGGGTTGTTTATCCCGGAGAAAAGGAGGCTCAGGGTGGGGCCTTATCACTCTCTGCCCTGAAAGGAGAAAAGGAGGCTCAGGGTGGGGCCTTATCACTCTCTGCAATTACCTGAAAGGAGGTTCTAGCGAGATGGGGTTGGTTTCTTCTCCCTGGCAATTAGTGATAGGACAAGAAGAAATGCTTCAAGTTGCACCAAGGGAGGTTCAGGTTGGATAGTAGAAAAAAATTTCTTCACTGAAAGAGTGGTTAAGCATTGGAACAGGTTCCCCAGGGAAGTGTTCAAAAAATGAGTAGATGTGACACTTCATGATATGGTTTAGTGGACATGATGGTATTCAGTCATAAGTTGGACTTAATGATCTTGGAGGCCCATGAAGCCTTCAGTAAAAGGCCTTTCTAACAATCTGAAAAGAGATGCCAAGTGCTCTAGATAAAGTCTAAATGGCCAGTTATGATGGCTTGACACCCTACTTTCAGAGCAATAATTTCTGTAAAATGCATCTTATCTATGGTGATCAACATCATTTACCATTTCAACTGAGACACTTCTGAGGGGTCTGTTGCTCCAGAAAGTGTTGAATGTGTATGAAAACTGACCTCTTAAAAGAGCGTTGAGCAAAGTAGCCAAAGTAGCAAGAACTGTAGAAAATGCAGTCTTTTAATGTTTTTTTTTGATTGTTTCAATAGATAATTAGAGTATAAAGTCACAGAATTTGGAGTGACACTTTAAATAGACAAATACCTAAATTATTTAAAACTCTTTAAAAAGAGATGAAGTTTCAAGTAGAAACTTAGAACAAGTAAGGTAAGAAAGGATTATCACTAGCTAAGAGAGCTGTTACCAGAGCTCAGGGTCCCCAAGCACACTGAAATGCACTTGGTCACTTTGAAAGACAGCTTAAAAGTCACTGAAGACTGGTGTGTGAAAATGTTACATTCGGTTCAAAAGCAGAATACAAGTAGACTTTAACTCAAAATGTTGAGGATTTTTCATCCTTTTCCTTCTTTCACTGTCTTTTCTGTACCATTCAATGGTTCATATCAGTAGAGATGGGATGACTGTTAAAAGCAGACAGATCATGCATACCAGACTTCAGTAGTAGGAGACAGGCCTTTTAATGTCTTTTTAATCCCAACATAGATGAAATGAACTGGCTTTGGAAGTGTTTTCTCACATCTAACTCAAAACTTGTGAAGTCCCCAAAGCAATAAAAGAAACATTTCAGCCACACTTCATTGGTTTCTCCTGGTTCTGTTGGGCACAGAGAGGCACTCTGCCAGAAATAGTTGTAAATGGCACTTTCCCTATAAAGGACAGTGGAAATTGTGTTCTCAAAACCCTTCATTTGTGACCAATTCTTCCTAAAGACGTCTTGGGGGTTTCTGCAGGAAGAACTGCTGACAGGATATACAGTGACTATAAACAACCCTTCATTTGTGACCAATTCTTCCTAAAGACGTCTTGGGGGTTTCTGCAGGAAGAACTGCTGTTTTTTTAACCATTGTCAATACATCAGGCTGCAGAGCCACGCGAGCAGCAAACCCCCAGTAGCGCACCCAGACTATGAATTTTGACTTCATGGCTTAGAAACAGTAAAGTGTACAGGGCAGGGTAGAGACAGTAAGTGCTACCATTACCCATCATAATGAAAAGGAGTTAAAAGAGGCTGAGAGGTTTCTCTGAAACATGTGCACTGAGGAATGCGAAACATGGCAGGTAAGGCCCAGTGCATGCTATCCCCCACCTTGTCCCTTTCTTCCTGGAGTTTCATACCCTGGAGATGACTAATAAATTGCTCTATTGTGATCTTTTATTGTTGTATTGAGTTAGATTTTATGCTCTGTTTAACTGAACTAATATAATAGATTGGAGAATTCCTGTACACAAATAATAATTGAAAGAGATGGCTTTCCACAAATAGAATAACCCAGAGACCAGCAAAGAGGTCTTAAGATAGAGCAGTGAGCAAATGTATTCAAATTATTGAATAATTGTAATATACAATAACTATTAAATAATACATACTTCTGGGTTAATTCTCCACAGTGATTTCATTGGAAAAAATGGATAGTAGCAATGGAGACTACAGAGGAATACAGCACATGAAGCTGTATAGTTCTTCATTGGGCAAATGCTTTATGGCCATCACAGTGCCAAGCTGAGATTAAGTACGAAGAGGTACAAGCTCATGGGTTAGAAACGGGGTATGACCTCACCCACATTGTTGGAAACTGGATTAACTCTTATGTTAACACAGTTATGCTACAAAAATGAGATTTGATGTTGGCTCTGAGAAGTTTGCTTGCAATGTATTGAGCTGTACTCCAGCTAATTTGAAACAGAAGAACAGTTAAACCAGGCTGATTTGCACCAGCAGATAGTCTGACACACTCACTGAATGGAAACACGAGGACTCTAAGAACGTCGAATATTCGGAACAAGAAAACCTCAAACCACAATATGAAAACATAAAACTCAGCAAGACACCTTGGGGTCACATTTGTACCTTGCAATGCTGACTATTCCTGTATTTTCATAGAAACACAGAACGTTAGAATATCCTGAATTGGAAGTGAATCACAAGAATTATCAAAATCTAACTCCTGGCCCAGCACAAGACAGTCCCAAGAATCACACCATGTGCCTGAGAACATTGTTTGAACAATTTCTGGCCTCAGACAGGCTTGGTGTCATGATCGCTTCCCTGAGGAGCCAGTGCCCAGCCAACCTCTGGGTAAAGAACCTTTTCCTAATATTCAACCTAGTCCTCCTCTGACAGAGTTTCATGCCATTCCCTCAGGTCCTGTCCATGGTCACCAGAAAGACAAAGTCAGTGCCTGCCCCTTCACTTCCCCTCCTGCAGAAGCTGTAAACTGAGGTATTCCCTCAGTCTCCTCTTCTCTAGGCTGAACAAGCCAAGTGACAGCTGCTCTTTGTATGGCTTCCCCTGAAGGCCCTTCACCATCTTAGTCTCCCTCCTTTGGACGCTTTCTAATAGCTTTATACCCTTCTTATACTGTGTATCTGTCCTTGTTCCTACAGCCTCACTTTGCTTTTAGTCCACAAGCAAAACAGGACTGAAATTACAATACCTGTAATGTTTGTCCCTGATGATGACGATGGTTCTGCATCTTGGTGGCTGTCTAGGCACTGCTTTAGTAAGCAGCATTATTACAAGAAAAGTGGGATGCACTATTTATCTTCTCTTGGAGGTTTAAGAATACATAATGTTCTGTGTATTTGTTTGCCTTGCTCAGGATGTAAGTTGTGATATAATTTTGATCTTCCTAGTAATTGTTAAGGTTTCATCTGTGCCTGGATGATCCAATTGCATTAAAGTTGCCCTTTAAAAAGCAGAAGTTAACTTCTTTTTTTTTGCAGAAATTGAGGAACTTGATACATGGAACAAAAATATTCATGAGCACAACTCCAGATGGATGTGCTTGGTGGAGAAATATTTTTATCTTGTTAAGGAAAATGCATTAATGCAAACGTGAATACAAGAAGTTATAAACATTAAAGGTAATTCCATCTCAAAGCTACTTAGAGAGACAGAAATTATTACCCAGTCTTTATAACGCTGTAAATTCTGTCTGATTTGAACTTCATTTTAAACTCTGTCGTGAAAGAGAAATCAGAATTTTCTGTTAAATACAAAAGCTTAAATGAGAATTCAGCACACAGGAGACAGCAGGCTGACAATATACAATCTCACTGAAGCTTGAGCGTGCATAGACTAGCACAGTTAATCAAAAACTCTACTCATCTGCCAACTCTTTATGCATTCATCAAAGCTCAGCAGAGAGTTATCAGCACAGAAGATTCATACATCAAGGCTTCAGCTCCAGCCTCCTTGACATCCCAAGCAGATTAGTCTGTGACAGATTTCTGTAGCCCAGCAAGCATCCCAAAATGGAGCTGCAATGGAGATGACAAGCAAATCCTTGGCATCTGATGTCATGTCCACTAGTTCCATCAAAGCCAACAAGGCTCCACTAAGGTTATTGAAGTCATGCATGTTTAGAAGTTGTGTTTTGATTCAGACAATGTGACAGGACAAGTCCTCAGCAGCTTGATACAGGAGATAACCTACCGATCCTTTCAGAGACCACATGAATAAATAAATCCCTTTCAGTCTCCTTTCAAAACAGACATGTGTCTCCCATGCAAACAGACCAAATGAGGGCTGGCTCACAAATAACTGTTCAAAAATGCTCTTTCTGTCTTCACAAGGTATCCCAAAGGGGATCATGATGTGCTTCTCAGTGCCTCCAGGAAGCAACTGCAGAGTGATTATCTCCCCACATGTTTGCATGCTTCATGCAGCTGATGCTGGGCATTTTCTGGATGGATGCAGATGTTTTGATCTGGGTTTGAAGCCAGCCATTAAGGGGTGTGTTGCCTGGTAAAATCCTATGGCCTACCTGCATAGGAGGTCGGGCAGTCTTTTTCAGAATAGGGCCAGGTGCTGGGATAGAAGAAAAGACCATCCTTGCCTAGGGATTTCAGAACTAGGCACTGGGCAGGAGCAGGTGTGCCTGTCTTCCTCAGTATGTGAAACCCTCCAACCCATTCATTTTGCTTCTTTATGTGAGACTCTAATGTCTCTGTCTGCAAAGATACCATCCTGCCCCATTTGTCTGCACCGTGGGCACAAAGCTACCTTCTCTGTGGAGAAGGCTCTGGGGAGACACTATTGTGGCCTTTTGGTACGTATAGGGGGCGTTATATGAAAGCTTTATATGCTGAGCATGACACCATATGATATGGAATGTCCCTTGGGTCAATTGGGGTCACCTGTCCCAGCTGTGTACCCCTTCCAACTCCTTGTGCACCCCCAGCTTCCTCACTGAAGGGGTGGGGTGAGAACCAGCAGTAACAAACACTTCTCTCTGCTATCAACACTGTTTTCAGTGTAAATCCAAAACATAGCCCTGTATCAGCCACTATGAATAAAATAACCTCTCTCCCAACCCAAACCAGCACACTCTCTTTTACCCTTCCAGTTGTCTACCTCATCCCACAGGTAAAGAACGAGATAGTGAATGTTTGGGTCTTAGCTGCCTGACAAGTTTAAACTACACTTGTTCATAGTTGTATGGATGCTTTACAGAGGATGAGACAGCAGCCATATAATTTTGGTATTGTCTTGTAAGGCTCATTAAGTGTAAGTTGTCAGGTGGTTATTAGAAAAGGATGATGCATCAAGGTATTATAAGAATCTATAGAACGATAACTTCCCTGTGCAACTGACTGACCAAGCATCTCCACATACAGAAAGGAGAGAATACAGAAAGGAGAGAATTCTATGCCCTGTTAGGTCCTGCAACACAGAATAAGTCTGGATTACGTGACTTGTATCAGTCACATCACTCACTCACTTAAACAAATGGTACAAGCAAATTCTCTGGAATTGATACACAACTTGTAGTAAAGTCACAGAGTACACAAAGGAATACTTTTGATACAGGGAGTTCTGCATTTTCCTTTGGTAAAAATAAAACCATCAATTTAGCAATGCTTTTGTACATAAGCTTAGATTTACTGTAAATGCTAGATTATATAGACACTGTTCCCTTTTAGCAGGAAGAACAGATAAAATGAAGAGCAGCAGCCAGAACAGATAAACTGAAACCTCCAGGTCACCATGGAATGTGTTTTTACAGACAGCTTTAGGAAATGTCAGTTCCAAATAGACATAAATATCCTATAAAAATTCTTGCAAGAACAGGCATAAACCTTCAAGACCTTCAACAGAATTTTCTTCCCTATCAATACTCTGCAATGGACTGAATAGTTTTTAAGGTTGTTTCTCCTCAGAGGTAGCTGTACTTCAAGGGTCTCAGACTGGTGAACCCCATTCAAAATGGAATTTAAATGCACATGTAATTAATGTAGAGAAAATGGTTTCCTGGTAGTGATGTGCATAGGTACATTAAAAAAAGATTTCTTCTGGAACCACGTCTATTTGCAAGGAAAAGTCTAATTGCTGCACATATTAACAGGTTCACTAATTCAGTTAAAAATGGAAATGTAACAAGGTCTAGGATTACTTCAATCCCCTTTAGGAATGAAAAGTGCTTTAAGAACATATTTTACTTCCCCAGCTCACAGCAACCTGATCATAAGAAGAGTGGCAGCTGTTAAAGCTAGCAATAAATTATGGACACCAAGAATCTGAGTCAACGGGGTCAATAATCGTTTACCAGAAACTGGCTTTTAATAGTCAGAAAACTCTGGTAAATTTTCACTTCATGTTTTATTTCATACACACATGCACATACAGACAGACACATTTCACTTGCAAGGGAATTGCTTTAAAGCATTTCTTTCATCTACATAAAGGCTGTAAGCATCTTAACATGCTTGGCCTGCAGATAGTCCTGTTTAGGGCCAGGGTTATTACAGATGTCCCTATGAGTAGTGTGGACCCCAACAGCCACTGCACAAAACAGGGTATGTGGCTAGTAATGATACCCAAGCCTTCCTGAGGCTGGAGAAGGAAGAAGCTATGAGCTGGCTCTAGGGTATCTGGATAAAGAAAAATAAGTCCTTCTACATAAGTGAGTTCTTGATCTGAAGACAAATATATTATCATGTCTACATGAACAAGGGGCTTGGTTCACGTGAACTTGGTGCACATCTCTCGCAGAGCAAGTTAATTTACAGGTGTAGATGTGTCGCAAATGGTGTCATGCACATCACTAGTAAGAGAGAAACTAAAATATACTTTATTGATCTAAAACGGTGAGTTAACAAAGTTCAGTGTTCTTGATCTGAAGACAAATATATTATCATGTCTACATGAACAAGGGGCTTGGTTCACGTGAACTTGGTGCACATCTCTCGCAGAGCAAGTTAATTTACAGGTGTAGATGTGTCGCAAATGGTGTCATGCACATCACTAGTAAGAGAGAAACTAAAATATACTTTATTGATCTAAAACGGTGAGTTAACAAAGTTCAGTGGTAAATGCAACAGTAGTTTAACAAGATTTAAAGGTAAACTTTTGATCTAAAACGGTGAGTTAACAAAGTTCAGTGGTAAATGCAACAGTAGTTTAACAAGATTTAATGGCCAGGTAAACTTGATTGTTTATTGCATGCAAGGCAGGGTCAGACAGAACTGTCAGGGAGACCTTCCTGTTGAGTCATGAGCCTCAGAAAGGATCCACTCCCATTCTAAACTGCTTCTCAGAGAGGAATCTAGGTGTATCTGGACCCAGTTCTAGTCCCAGCTTGGTCAACGTCTCATGTCTGAAGGAGTATATATGCACAATCAATCTTTCATATCACATTGCTAAGATTTCAAAGTTTAGCATGCTATTAACCACTTAATGAGTATCTGATGCAACAAGGACTCTCTAAACCCCAAGGAATAATCATGACATCCCTACCAAAGGGGAAATCCTGGCATGCAGCTGCTGCCATGCAGAATTGCTCAGTGAGCCCTTGGCACTACCTATGGAGTAAGATGATTGACTTACGGTTGCATAACAGCAAGATGTTAATGTCACCATTCCAGGCCACCCTCAGCTACCAGAGTAAATTGGATGCAACCGTCACAGCCCCTACTGAGGGTTATGGCTTAATCCCGGGGTTAGGGGGAGGACACTGTGGCAAAGTGCTAGTGGGATCTGGCTCTACAACCGAAAGCAAAGTGAGAGACTGACAGACTGACCTGGGAGGAGAGCAGAAGTGCTGCAGACACAAAGTGGAGCCCCAGGTACCTCTGGCAGGCTCAGGTAAACCAAATGGGTGGTGCTGGTGGCACCTGCTGTGCCTGCTTTGCCTTGACTGCTCACTAGGGAGAGGTTGGATGCAGCTGGGGTGTAGAAACCCCTTGCAGGGCTGTATCCCACCTTTGGGCAGCAATTTGTGTTTCAAGGAAAGTCCAAACACTGCAGTAACACGTGTCAGCACCTGCTCTGGGTTCTTCAGGCAGCCATTGGAGAGCTAAATTCTTGCCTTGCACCCCAGAGGTGATCAGCTGGTGCCCTCAAGCAAGGAATTTCATTAGCAATGGCTTGCCTTCACCTGCCCACTTGCAAATGCTGAAGTGATGTGTTCCAGCCTTTCTAAAAAACAGTCACAGGTTTTGCCGCTGTGAGCAACTATGAACAGACAAAGCATCTCCCTCCCTCCTTTCCTCCCTTTGCTTCATGTAGTTTGTACCCTTTCAAGCTGGGACAAGAGAGTCGTGCTGCATGGCCAGGGTTTGCATTAAGGGCAGCTCTCTGAAAAAGGAGTGATATATTTTTTATAACCACAAAATACTTCAGTGCTGAACAGTTCTGTCATTGAGAATATTAAAATATGATCAGAGATATTTTATGCAGCTGTTATTATATAGTCATTAAACATTTCTGGAAATTATACTCCTTGTGGATTTGACAATGAAGAATAGACTGTCAAAGCCCAGTCTGAGCCATGACTTATAAAAATATAAACCTACCGAATGCAATAAACTTGTCTTCATCATCAGTTATCACTGAGTTCAATGATTTTCTACATACCATGCAGAGTTTGGGCCAGGGCACTTCACCCCTGGGCCATGGTGTCCTATAGGCATGTATAACACAAGGCTTTGCAGTGTATAGGAGGCTGCAAAACGACCACAAAAAATCCATTTGTCTGAGGATCTCAAGGGTCATTTTTGGACTTAAGGATAAAATTACATTTATCTCAACAAATTTTATGTCTCTACAAAGCAGACCACCATGCCAGTGCTGGGAGGCAGAGTTTGGGATCTAGGGGTGGTGGAGTGACACAAACTAATTTGGGGTGTAGCTCATCTGACATGTCAGACATACTTCAGGATGGTTTGACCTGTGCTTTGGTCATGACTGCTCCTTGACAGATTATGAAGGTGACTATCTCAGGTGACTGGTTCAGATGTCCAGACTTTGTGTCTACCAGGCTGTCTCCTTCAGAAATCCAGCTTTCCCTTCTGCCCCTAAACTCAACCACGAATTCTCAGCAGCAGCTTAAAGTTTCTTCCCTGAATGTCAGTATTTTCACCTGGAGATTGATAAAGACGGTAGGAGGTTTTGTACCTTTTCCAAATTGATTCTCTTCAGGTGCAGCAGTAACAGTTTTTCATGTTGCACCTGAGGGGAGCACACAGTAGATTGTTCTATTTTTGCCTAATTTTTATATGACTTCAAGAGAAAAAGTAGTGCTTCCTGCTGTCCCTTTGAATTCTGCAGGGATTTTGTCTACAGGGAAAATCCCCACTTATTTACAGACTAGTCCAGATTCCCAGGGCACTCAAACTCTCATTCCCACTGCCAGAGATGTGACTCCGTTGTAACCAGGCAGTTCATTTGATTCCGCTGGAAGTTTTGGTCCTCTGCTCTCATGCAGATTGCTCTGCTAAGGGAGAACAACTCTCCTTAATGAATATGCAAAAATCTAATTTCCACACTCATAAGTCTCTCAGATGGTTAGTTAAAAGCCTCCATTGGTGGTATACAACAGCAAGAATAACAGCTTGATTAATCCCCATCTACTGGTCTAAACTAAAACCTGTGCCATTTTGTCACATTGCAGTGACAGAGCCATCATAAAACAATACAGCTTGAAATGGCTCTCACAGACTCAGAAGGTTATAATGGTATCCCCACTGACCCAAAATATCTGGGGGTATGCTAATTTTTTCTTTGCTGAAATGAACAGGGGACTGATTTGGAGATTTCATTGTTATGGAAATAAATTCTGCTCAGGACAATTACATTCAACTTCTCCCCACTCCCCCTGAAGCATCAAGAATATTTAATATGCTATCCTGATTAACAGTGTTAGTCTCCTGTTTCTGGGGTAATTTATCTAGGTAATGTAAGCATAGAGGATGTGGCGGAAGAGAAACTGTGGTGTTTCACTATTGATTCTATTATCAAATTCACCTGAGAAAGACATACTTCTCTGTTGGAAGGATCTGAAAACATGAGTAATGGTAGCCTTATGACTCCTTTTTTGGGCTCTGCTTAATGACATTGATGCTTCTTAGTTAGCCCAGCCTGTGGAGATACTCATGCTCAGAGCAGACCTTGAACTGCCTGGTGGGATATAGGCCTGGACACAAGTTATCCGTAGAAAACTTCACATGTCTCCTCCCAACCTGTGCATGTTCTTGGACCTTTGTATTCATCATAATGGCATGGGAAAGAGATTTGGATTGCTACAAAAGCCATTGTGCCGGGGACTGAATAAAAGACAGAGCAGTTATTTCACCAGTGGCATATTTATAATTTTAACATGGTTTAGAGGGGGGTTCTGAAAAAAAAAAAAGGCCAAACATCAGTGACTGCTTAGTCAGATCTATCTATCTGAAGATGCTGACAACTCTTTTTATTTATTTTGGGCCATCTGCTCTGGCAGTGCAGCTGTATTCTGCCAAATGTACCCACCACTGCTGTACCCTGGCTCCAAGTTCATGCTCTGCCTTTACTATGGATTTCAACAAGTCAGAAGTATCAAGACATACACAAATATTCATAATATTCATAATATTCATAATGTCTGCTTTAATTATTTTTGCCATATATTGTTTTAGGTAATGATTAGTGTCTCAGGAATAAGCAGTGCAACCACAAAATGTGAATCAGTTTGCTTTTTGTGTGGTTTTGCAGATTCCATGTTAAGGCTGAGTTCAAATTCTCTTTAGAAAAAAAAGACAACATTTCTAATCCCTTGTGGTTCTAAACAATTTACCTAATTATGCCTCTAAAACTGCTGGTCACGGAGTCCGTATATACTCAAGCATATATATATACACACATATATATGCCATACATATTTGAACTTGAGCTGCAGCTCAGCCGATGCCTTCATGTGAAATACACAGCTGCATTTCCCACCCCGAAGCTGTGCATCACATTGTGTTCATCCCTCCTCCTCCTACACCATTTTGCTTTCAAATATCTTCCAGAAAATAAAAACCCCCAGCACTTCCATTTAAGAGAAAGGAAAAGCATGGCCTAAACATCCATAACCTATTGATTACACATAAGTAGCACACAAAATAAAAATAAAACAAAACCAAAACAACCCACTTCTGAATGAAAAGAAAGACTGAACACATGGAGGTAATGATGAAATAGCATAAAATGAAACTTGCAGTAACAGAGCTTGACACAGTAAGATTTTTTTAGAAAACAGCCTCAGGACTGATATTTCTTAGGGACAGCAGGAAGGAAGGATAACAAACAGAGAAGATACGTATGAACAAACAGAAATCTACATGGCTGTGAGTAAGATCAGACATGATAATGGGTGGATTTCTGACTACAAGAGCAAGGGGTCACTGGGTTATCTTTTATCTCCAACAGGAGCATCCTTCAGCATTTCAGGATGGGGTGTGCTCACATAAGGATTGGGTTTATATGATCTAGCCCCTAAAGACAGCTGCCAACTAGAGTCAGTGACGAGGAAGGACATTCCAAATGTCCTTGGGTGGGGTGATGGGAGGACAAGTCATACTAGATCTAGGCTGGTTCATGAGTTGAGCAGGTTTAAAATTTTCTGTGTCTAGTGAGATGTGATATATCCAATCATCCTTCTGCAGGACTTCTTGCATTACAACAATACGGGAAACCTGCTTCAAACTAGAAAATCCAGGAAGCTCAGTGACACCAGACACTCATGAGCTGTGTAACCATTTTCTTCACTCTTTCAAAGGCATGGGAAATGCATATTCCATGACTTCCTGTGTAGCTTGAAGACCCCAAATGTCTACACTCTGGTGTGGTGTTTCCTGCATAAAATACTTTCACAATGAAAGACTAAAGAACACTTCCTTTCAGATCCATACATGCATTACTACAACAATAGTAATCCAGAAAAAAACCATTTAATTTTCACTTTAAAACAATACAGAGCCATTTGAAATTTTCATGAACACAGTTCCCTACTTTTATTTCTGCATTCCAACCTCTATTTTTGCATTCCATGGTGGGGATTTTTTTTGATGTTCTGACCACACTCAGTTTCTTCTGGGAAAAATACAATCTAGTAAGGGTTAAAAGCACCCTTGATGCTATTCCCATTAGAGTAAAGGTGAACTTGCTGCCCTTTCTCCCCATGTGGGGACAGGCAGCCTGTGACATCCTGATGGGTTTATTCTGTTTGATGCCAAAGCTCAAATCCAAAACTTTGGCCTTTTTTATCTTGCTCTGTTCTTCTCTTTCAAATTGCTACCCTCAGTGCCAATAAATTTTAAGTGTGGTGAATAAAGAAATCAGGCAGGTGCATAAGAGTATGGATAGACAGGTTGTTTATCCACAGCAGCTGTGAAATACCAATCATGTGCCTGCAAATGTACGTTTTACCCTGTAGTTGTAGCACTAGGTACTATGTGCTAGCTGTTTTCTTAATGCCAGTGAAGGAGTGTTTTCTTCTCTGAGAGCTCACAGCCTTAGGGACAGACAGAGGAAGAGGAGGAGGCAGCAACTCCCCAAAGTTTATAAATTAATCTCTCCTCCTTTGTCTGAGAGGATGGTGATGACTTCGAAGACAGCTCTGGTCTCTGCCATAGATCTAGCCTGCTGTGCTCCCCTTCTTCTGTCCTTTTTTCTCCTCGTTGCTCTATTTAGATCACAGGATTTTGTATCTCTGGGGCTGCACAGATGTGTGGGATACTGGTCACACCACAGGCTCTGGGCATTTTGCAGGATGAACAATAACTTTTGCAAAATGGAACTCCCTCTGAGTAGCCTGTTCAAAGGGTCAGAGAGCTGAAAGAAATGTTTTCATGTGGGACAGAGTATATCAGGCTGCAGGAAGTGCTCCTGCAATGCCTGGGAAGAGCATGGTGGTGACTGTGTAAGGGGCTGCTGCAGGGATGAGCAGCACAGGGAACAGGTAGGTATGGTCTGGGGCTGAAGAAGGTAGGTTACACACACAGCTGTGAGTCCATGGCAGACCTGTTCTGCAAGGCCACCCCTTGCTGCCTTGACGGATGGCAATCCCTGTTAGCTGACACATGGGCATTATTCTCTGCAGGACTCAAAGAGTCCAATTCATTATAGCAAGGCCTACTTTTTTTTCCCTTTTTCTACTCCAGTGGAGCATAAATGACCCGAATAAATCCTACTCCTTTGGCACATGTAATGCACGGAATGTGTTGCCGGTGCTGTAACAAGATTTATCTCTTCGTGCATGTTGTGAACACACATTTCTTTCCAGTCAGTAGAATTGTTATAGCTATAGAGCTTGATTATTGAAAAGGGAGCTGGTTGGTGGAAGGAAGATATATAAATGTGATATACACAGTACACGTCAGCCACACCAGCTGGAAAAATCCATTTATTTCCACTGACTGAATAATTCACTTTAGATTCCAGTTTATACAGGTAGGAACATGATTACTCAGTGCCTGTCTCCAATAACTCAGCTAGTGTTGAGTTTTGTTTAGCCTTTGTGGCCACAGCCAGCTCCTCTGTAAATCCTCACACCAACAATCCCACAGGTGTTCAGAGGTGGAAACCGATACAGACTTGCCCTGCTCCAGCTTTGATTCACATCCCAGGGCAGGTGACAGAATCTTGTGTCCACCAGGGGCAATGAACACATATGCAAAGATAGAAGGAACTGAACAGGGACATAAATGGATTTGTCTTGTATTCACAACCATACGAAACCATCAGATGTTTGGTGGGGTGGTGATTATGCCAAAGGAAACAAGAAATGCTCTTTAAGGTGTTGGAAATGCCAGCCAGTTTTTCAAATGTCCATAATGAAGCCCCTTGCTTGAACAGGGGCTGTGAACAGAAAGATTAGTGAATCACAAAGAAACCCAAAACTTCAATGCCCCCAGCCTTCTTGGAGAAAGAACTCTGCTGTTTGCATGTGGATTTCTGGGAATGTGGCTCAGTGCTGAGTCGACCCCAAGCAGTGGTGGGACACCCAAATGTCTGTGGATCACCAGACTGGATTCTTACCTCTGAACAAGAGTGATAGCTGAGCTTTTGTGAACTCATTCACTGATGCTGTGCCTCTGTCCAGACTGTGGTGTGTCTGAAGTTATTTCCACTTAATTTCATCTTTTTCCCACTCTGCCTTTCCTCCGTGACTAAAAAATGACCTCCAATTGCCTTTCTCAGCCAAGGCAAAGATGTCTCCCAAATTCTGATAGCTCCAATCATGGTAACTTCCACATTGCCAGTTCTCTGTCAAGACCAAGGGATTGGTCATTGTCAAGCATCTATGCTTTACCAATGGAAAAGCTTGCACACAGCAGGTGAACATCTCATGAGGATTTTCAGCCCAGAAATCACCAAAACAGGTGTCTCATTACTGTGTATAATGAAATAGTATCCCAAGGAGAGGGAAAAGATAAACATATGTCATTCAAAAATCCCCTGATTATGGAAAGTGACCACCAACAGGGCACCCAATTAATCTATGCAGCTTTATGTTTTGCCCATCTGTTATTACTAATCTGGTCTCAAGTGTGCAGTTTAGCCCTGTAAACCTTGGGTCAGGACTGTTTTATTAAACTCTGTGGCCTGCAGCATCTGCCTCCAGCTAGGAGAATAGTTTTGGAAGCCTGTCAAATCACAACACTGGTATTTATATTTTCTATGCTCCAAACAAACACACTTCTGGCCTGGTCTGTGCTCAGTTTCAGGGAAATATATGCATATATCTGCATGATCTCTTGGAAAGACTGAGTCTGTCCTACAGTTTTTATGCACTAGGCTCTCCATCTGGCTGGGTCCCCCTGCTTAGCTCTGTCCTTCTTGCCAGTGAGGATTTGGAAGATCAGAGCCACAGCTCCTCATGCCACTCATGGTTTGTTGCTAGCACTACCATTCACTCTCCTGTGTGTGTTTTGGCTACAGACAGAAGAGCTTCCTGAGAGCCCCTCTTGACACTTCCTTTTCTTCAATAACGTCCCTGTTGTCACCATGAGCAGAGTGGCTTCTGCTCCCAAGCTAATGGCTAGTTCTGATCTCTCTGTAAATACTCATTTGTGAGTTTTCTCTCAGTTCTTTCCCTTCCACTTCTACCATGTGAATGCAAATAACTTCTCGATTCTCCCTTTTCCTTTATTGTCCAAGGCTGTAGGCTGAGTTCAGGGCATAGGCCCAGCAGGGTAGAGAGATGGCTGGAAGCTAAGCCAAGGATCAGGCAAACAAAATTACAGTGAAGAATGAGAAAAATAAGCACATCAAGATGCTGAGAAAAAGACAACAGCTGAGACAGCACAAGTAAGAGAGTCTACAATAAGCTCAAGAGGACTATGTGTGAAACATTGTATGTCAGTCCACACTGGAAGAGCTGGTCATCAGCTGCCTCTTTGTGTCTCCAACAGCCATACAAGCTGCAGCACCCTGCTGCTGACTCCTCATCCAGCAAGACTTTGTAAGTTAACTTGCCATTTAGCTAAGTGCTGCACACAATCCCCCCAGGCAATGATGATCTACGTGTACAAAGAGTAATGTACAATAGTGTTGCATGCAGATAAGGAGTATGATGATGTTGTGAAAGAATATCAATCATAATGAACACTGCATAGGCATGGCCAATGTATTTGTTTTCTGTAGTCGTTAATCTGTGGAGAGCTTTTGGGAAGCTGGTGCCGTGTCATGTTCATGACTGGTTAAGAGGACGTTTTCATAATTTTAAGGACAAGTTTGGAGACTGCTTGAAAGTGATTGTTAGGAAATCTAGCAGCTGAGAGACAGACCGTTGGCTGGCTCTGTCAGATGCAAAAAACAGCTTCATGATATGAAGGACATTTTCCTACTTTTATTTTTCTTATTGAACATGTCTCTGGAGGTCATAGTAATTCTTTGCTGTCAAATTACCTAAGATACACAATCCCATAGGCTTGTTATTTTGTCTAACTGGGCAGAAAATACTATACTGCTTTAGATAAGCAGAGTTCCTTGCTTTGTAATGGAAAACTCATCTAGAAGGAGCTCTCACTTGCTGCTTTGCTCTAAGATACAACGGGGATATCAGCTTTGACACATTCATTGTGGTTAGCTGTATTGCAGAGATGCAATTGAAATCAATGTCCACTGCTGGAGACTTCCTGAGGCATAAGAGCTCTTCTTTGAGAGACAGAAAGCAATTGCCTAAGTGAAAAGTCTGATGAAGAGTCAGATTTTTACAAGCTCTCACTCAGTAAGCTTCAAAACACTTGCATGTCTTCTCTCCCCCTCTTAAGTAATTTAAATTTTTATGATCTACTTGGTGAAACATAGTGTTACATGAAAGATTTAAAATGAAATGTATCTTTCCTATCAGGAAACGTATTAGAAGGCATTTGCACATCTCTTTTTACAGCATTTGGAAAAAATGGACAAAAATGCTGAAATCTGCTTGGTGGTTTATAGGGTTGATGCTCCATTTGTGACTTGCTTCAGATAGTCCAGGGAAACAATTTCTCCTGCCTGAACTCTAGCTTTGCACCAGGAAGGGGCATCAGCCTTTGTCAGTGCCACTTGTCTGTCCTAGCTCAGTGCCAGGGACCAGCAGCAGTGACTGTGACAGCTGACAGGAAGGCAGCATGTGTCAGTGAACTGTCTTTATAGGGATCCTATTGTCGGTGGCAGGAATGGAATAGCCTCTAAATGGATGCTTGTGAAGATCACTCTGCAATATTTGCATGTTTCCAGCCTGGACACAGATGTTATGGACACAATTTTCCATGCTGAAATACTTCCCAGCACTCACAATAATCGGGGCAATAGGAAATATTTCTGCATAGAGCAAAGAGGATTATGCCTTATGGCATATATATGCATAACACATGTTCATATGCTTTTATTAGCTGTCACCCATGCTTAAGGCCAAATGAGGCATGCCATTTGCTAATGGACACCTGTCTTGGGAGGGAATTGTTCATTCACTGCTCATGGATGTGAACAAACATCTTAGACCAGCATCTAGAAATTTAAGGAATGAATTGTGATAGTGCACCCAGACAGATGTCAGCTTGGATTATTCAGCTGTACTTGTCTCAGAGACTACTGCAGTCCTGGTGTATTATACACACCAGAGAATCTCAATCAGATAACCTTTGTGATTAGTATCTGCTGGAGAATTGATATAATGTACATTATTCCTTCTGTCAGTTCATAGTTATTGAATTATTTTTGCTGTACTGAACCTGATTAGATGTTAAGAAAGATTTATTTTTCTTCAATCAATACTTCCACAATATTTTATGATAATAACTCACTTATTGGATAATAGACATTCAAAATCTCTCTCACTGTTGTCCTGGAGGGAAGAAAGGCATTCATAGTAAGACAGATGTCTCTAACACGAGCGCCAGCCATTCAAGTATAAAGGCAGACTTTCTACAAGTTGAGCATGCTGCCATAATAAAAGTTCACCAGCCATGGCAAGTTTATGGGAATAGCTGTTTGGCTGGATGTGCAAATCCACAGAATCTGACAGCAATCACAACCACAAGATGTGGGATGGCATCCCTTCTGCTCAGGGCACTGACATCTTAAACACACAGCTGTGGATTGAGTTTAAAATACTCCTGAATGCCCAAGCAGTGCCCCTGCAGGGAGCAAAGAGGATGTAACTCATGATACTTCCCACCAGAGGTTATACAACCAGTTTCCCATAAATGTAGTTAAGACATTACCAATTATGGAAACTCAACAATTACAGCAAGAGACAAATACAGGGGCTGATGTTTTCCGACTTGGGAGAGAGGTATATCAGTAGGGACCTAGCCAGGGTTATGAGTCTGTCCATGCCATGAGCCTAGTTGTATGAAAACATATTGTTGTTGTGGAAAGGTGAGCTAGAAACCCGCAGTGATCACTGTGACCATATCACTTACAAGAAGCGCAGCACACCTCTCCAGGGTGTGTCTCTACGTTTCTGACAGGCTCCCAGTCTGCTTCTAGAAGGTTCTCCATGCTTGTGATTGTATTGAGTAAGTCCTGCAGTGAAAAGTAACTCCCACACCTGACACTATGTTCTTCAGTAACACCTGCAAATTGAGTCATCATTTAGCAAAATCAGAATGAACTGTGCAGATCTTTTTGCATTTTGCTACTCTGGTATTATCTTCTGTTTGAGAAGGAGAGATTCAATTTGTGATTATACAAATGTACTCTCCTACTGCCAATTTTAGTAAAAAGTATTTTTTAGTATAAAAGAATAGTCTGATTGGCCATGTCTGGGATATTACAATGTTTGTGTTAGGAGAAGACCATGTTAAAATGGCCAGTTTTTCTCATGAGAGAGAGCGCCTCATGAAAGGGAAGGAACATGTAAAACTGGGATAATTCACAATGATAAACCTAGATTTGAAATTCCTGTAAGATCCTTTCTTCCCTTGTTAGGACTCCAGAGACTGACCAGGAGGAAGATCCCAGATGTTCCATGACATTGTCATACTCTGCAATCAGAAGCCAAAAGGCAATTCAAAGGTGCCTTTATGGCAAGGAATCAAGTATCTACTTAAAAAAAAAATTCCAATACAGTCAAATTTCTGGAAGGGATGGTCACATTTCCTTGGAACATACATGAATATCGCTAAACTCAGGATGAGGTAAAATAAACTGAATTTATTCTGGGTTTTGGGTTTTTGACTGATGCCTGCATACTAATGCGATGGACTCATTAAATGTGCATAGCTAGATAATTTAACTGGAGTTTTTTGGAGGAGGAACTTATTCAAAGCAGAAAGGATATTTTATTCAGAAAGGTTTGATGTTAAAGTATTTCTCCCAGCCAAATAAGATGTGACTGAGAATTTGCTTTTAATTAATACAAGTGAAACTAGTGAACAGGGAAATTAAATTCCTCCAGAAGTAATTTTGCAGATTTGTTTAGCCTTAGGTTAAAGCTTCAATTGAGGAAAAGGGAGGAGAAGAGGATCTATTGCTGTCCATGCTCTGCTAGGATTCTAGTGGAATCCATCTTTACCGTTTTATAATAAATGATCTATGTCTAGTTAGCCACCAGCTGGGGCTTGAGTCAGGATATTTCATGTGAGAACTGATCTAAGCAGCAAGACAAAGACTGGAATGTCTTCAGACCGTGCCTGAAACAGTCATATGAATCATCATCAGTCCTGTCACCTTTCCTGTTTAGAAAGATATTCCAGAATTTCAAAGTGAATTATTTCATTCAGTGTAAAATTCGTGTTGCAGCCACTGTCTCTGTTTACACTGTTGGTTTGGACTGCTCCTTGGCTCACTCCAGAACCCTGTTTTCTTGAATGGACATAGCCTGAATGCTGTATTAGCCAAAAATATTTATTTGAGAATTGTAGAAATAAGTAGGTAAAAACTGTGAGTGGTATGGTGCTTGGATGAGTTCAGAGATTGCTCCACCTGGCAGTATGGCTGGGATAACACCATGTCCTGGTGCTTTGGCTCAGAGTGTTCCTTGAAGACTGTTCCAGAAAGCCTTTCCTTTCCACACGCCTTCATGCTCTGTTGTTTCATGCGTGTGTTACATTATAGGGGTAACAGACACAGTAGGTTCCCACAGAGTCAGTCCTCTCGCTGTTTCACTATTCAATATGAACTCCTCAAGCATTTTAGATTATAAACTGTCCATGAGCCAAAGGGCCCCAAAGGGCCTCAAAAGGGATTAAATGTGCCTCCAGTTATTGTTGGGGAGAGGCTCATGTCCTGGGAGTCTCATGACACCCTCGGGACCTGTGCAGATACTGAGATGTTCAGAAATAACCCCAAGGTTTTCTACTTAACTTGAAAAAAAGGGCTGTTCCATGTGAGAAGCTGCCCTGATCATGTAAAACAGATGTC
>NW_008666941.1:16178-21722 GCF_000695815.1 Acanthisitta chloris | reverse complement strand
AGGAATGCAACAGAGTATTGTGTGTGCCATGCATTGACTCAGATATACTGCAGGATGGTGCAGGTATCCAGTCTGACTTTGCTGACACTGGACACAAGCCACCCCCTGCCTCTTGGCCACAAAACCAGGAACCACCCTGGACACAAATCACAGGGGCAGTACATGAGGGACCATCAGAATTCCAAGCCATCTTTGCGTTGTCAGTTAAATGTGGCTCTGAACCTTTTCATAAGCTTGAACTATATGCACTGCTTTCTTGGGTCCCAAGGCAGAGTTAGGAGTGCTCCATAGGAGAAGCTCAAGATTTAACACAGTTCAGTGCAACAGAACATCAGATCTGCAGCAAGCAAGCCACAGTAAAGCTTTCCTCAGCTCTTCCTAAACATCATGTTGATGAGCTGTAACCTTGACCTGCACAATGTAAAATGGAGCAAATTAGCAGAGCATGTATGGATCCAGCATGTGTAAGGTCACACCTCAGGACAAGGATAATCTAGTGTTGTTTGTCATGGCATAGTAAAAAATGACTGCCTAAGAGCTGTCAGGAGCAAGAATTCATCTTGCACATCCACAAACAGAGACTTCTCACTCGTGGATAAGTTTGCCCCATGTGCTGTGCAGGATAGCCAAGCATGCACAGAGTGTCTGAGAGAGAGATGCTGGCATGAATATGCACTTCATAGCTGACCTGTTTTGAATGGTCTCCCAGCAGAGGTCTTCAAACAGCTGGCAGCTCAGGCTTTTGGTCATCAAATGTAGCAAGGATGCAGCAGAATACTGCTAAAAGAAAAGAACTACTAAAAAAAGGGGTGAAGCGGCAAGGTATGCCAATGGTGAACCACCAGACCTTCCCATCTGTGTGGGAAGGTCATATCCTCTGTATACCACCACTTAGAGCAACCCCTGGCCAATGCATCCATCATCTTAGCCTGTAGATTACTCTGTGATGATATTTAAGACCTGTTTTTCTTTTCCTGAAATTCTAGAATCAAAGGTTGAAAGTTAACTTAGACAATCTGATGTTAGAGTAAACTAAGAATCTATGGATTCTTTCTTCTGATTTCCTTTCTGCTATATTTGGAGCAAAATTATATGTGTTTTGTTTTTGTGGTTTGTTTGGTTTTTCTTAGCTACTTATGTTTTATTCAAATTCTTAATTATCTTATAGGCAATCAGAATCCAGGTCTGATGTTGACATTGTTCTTTCAGAATTGGCCCATAATAAGTAACAAATGGAACAGTAAAGTAAATTCATCATACAAGAAAGTATGAATACTCTCAAAGCTCTCTGTTTCTCCAAGGGTTTAAAAACATTGGAGAGGCATTTCTGTGGTGTCTCTTTTGTATAAAGGTACCATTTGTGTTTTAAAAAGCCTTTGTAAGGAAAGTAAACTTTTCTCTCTGAGGAGGAACCAGCCAGAGGAAACATACAGAAAGCAAGGAAAAATTAAAGGAAAGGAATAAGGGACACAGCCCAGCTACTTTTCTTCAAGGAACACATTTGTGAGGACATTGTTCCTGTAAACACGTTATTGTCCATGTGAGGGTGTCTGCTGTGTGAGTGTTTTCCAGGGCAGATACTCCACTGCTCCACTCTCCACTGCCTTTTCCTCCCTGGAAAAGCCTGGCATCCCTGCCTCTAGCCCAGCTGCTGACCCTTGTGAGCCACAACCTCAGTCCTCTCCAGGTGCATCTGCCATGTCCAGTGCTTGGTGCCACCATTCCCCTTTTGGGAAACAGTCTATCTTTGTGCTTATTGTCCTATATTTTTCCAAGCCAAAGTTCACACATTCCCAAGTCAATGTCAGGGACCTTTGAAGGGCTCAAATTTTATTTGGTCAGGTACTTCCCACGTTGTTAGGTGCAATCCTTGCCCAGCCCTCAAAACATCTGCTCCATCACCACCTGAGCCTGCTCAATAACCACATGTAAATCAGTGAGTTGCATTATTTAGCTCTGACTGTTGATCCAGAAGGAGCCATTACTAGACTGAACCCACTACACTGTACGAGTTGGGAGGAAATACTAAAATAACAGCCTGCTACAGAAAAAATGCTTTAGCTTTTCTGATTTATCCTGCCTTATGAGATTGACTGATGCAGATACATCAGTTGACGGTTAATTGCCGCTGAAATCCTATATTAATTTTTTTTACCAAAACATTATTTTTGAGATTTAGAATCATTAACTAAAGAGGAAGCCAGACAGAACAAGTATTTAATTATTTCATCTATGTCACATATTACTTTAAATGAAAGGTTTTTTTCCTAAAAAATTCTTGCTATCAACACTTTGAAATTTGACTATGACCTTCATCTGCCAAAGAGTGTATACCTGAGGATATTTCTTTGCACAGACCTAGTAAAAGCCTTTTCAAGGACTGGATATTTCTTATATACAGTGAGCAAAACTTTGGAGATGTAAAATAATGAGGCAGTGCATGCAAATGAGCCTTTGATGTGCAGTGTAGCATTGTTCTCTCTGTGTTGGAAAAAAAAAAGCATGTGACTGTAGATGCTTAATTTTGTAAAAACAAGAATCCTTCTATGCCAACAGAATGCATGAACTCCTAGTAGAGTCAGTTAATATTTTCTTGCAAGCCCAGCAGTCTTACAGGTGACTTATGTTGTTTGTTTTCATGAAGATCTTGCCAAGATAAAATACCTGTGCTTTGATTTTTTTTCTGCTGAAAAGATGTTTTCAAATGCAAATGATTTGTATTAGTCTGTTCACATTACTGTGTGCATTCATCTTGTTAACTCAAAACTATAAACAGAGAAAATTACAGACTCCAGAATCCAATTGATTTAGCTTTTGACTTCAGTTATTGAAACCATGACTAGGATTCCTGGTTCACTTGGAGGACTGCAGTGGAGCTTGAAGTTTCTACATATATGGAGGTTTGAGATGTGCCTGACAGTTGCCAGTGCCAGTTGCTGGCAGGGCTTAAGGGGTCTGCCCCATTTAGCTGAGAAAATATCTGATAATTTTGGAAGTCCTGGAGCATCTGATCTCAACAAAATCCCAAATTCTGTTACTTTGTCACATCTCTTTTCCTAAGCAAGCCTGCATAGCCTGTCTCTACTAAAAGACATTGAGCACCATCAGTGGAAGCTCAAGGCACTTTTTATTTTAGTATGTAACTATGTGTGGTGTGTAAGTCAGCTTTTGAGTGACATTTCTTCTCCTATGCAGAGAATCTTACTAATTCATCAGATCTCTCTTGTGAGAGATCTATACAAAGGTGATGACATTGAATTTATAGTTTGTTAAAATAATGGATTTTAGGCAGTTGGTTCTTACAATATTTGTTCTTCCCATAAATATGTGTCTTCTGTAGGAAATGGGCACACATAAAGAGTCTCAGAATTATAACAGACCTTATACAGGTCAGTGTTTAAATTACAAGGGACAAGCACATCATGTCTTGCATATGGTGAGACCTTACCTTCAGAAGTACAGTATAGTTTCTACATTATGCAGTTTGTCCTGTGTCATAAAATCTGCATATTCCTACCATGCAGGTATTTTTCTTTCCAACATTATTAACTGTTGTACATAAAAATATTACGAAAATAAAGACATGCTATTTCACTTAGACTGTATTGTTCTGAAGGAAAGTAATTACATTAGCATTTTGTCCTGCCTTTACTCTCAATGGAAATCAGTTTCTGCTAGTCATAGATTAAACCACCATTATCTCCCTGTTCCATGGATTTTCTGGTTTTATTGAATCACAATTGCAGTATGGTTATGCTGAAAAATGTTCAGTTTTTCCCCCTTTGCACAAATATTCTGTCAGCAGAGCAAAATCAGGTATTGTTAACCTTCTTGCTCTTCAATATTTCTAATGTCTACCCCCCACTTTGTCTGCAAATGTACTGTGAGTAAAAATGACTTTCTTTTTCTATTATCTTGATTGTTCAATTCATTTGGAAAAATATACCGATTGTCACCTAAAAGCTACCACTTTTAATGCTGAGTGGCTGGTGGCAATTTGTCAGGAAAGTGAATTTGCTCAGATATACCTTGGGTAAAGAAAAGAGAAGTAGGAGAGACAAATCAGTACTCACAGAGTACAGCTCTCCTGGATGTATAGAAATAATGCTCAGTAGCTCTCTCTTACATTGCAGCCTGCAATGGGACATTAGCACAGATCTATTTAGGAGCAGTACTAGGCAGCAAGGTGAGGACACAGGACACACATGTAGATGCAGACTGCTCTCTATGCCAGCTGAACCAATACTCTGGAGACCAGGGAATGACACAGGCAAAGCCAATGCTCAGCATTTAGTGCTCTTTCAGCACATCTTCCCACTCCTTGCTAGTGGTGACAACTGAGGGTCTAGAGATCTTCAGGTGATGGTGTCAGATTTGAGTTGTCATGCACATGAGGTAATTTTTGGATGTAACACATTTCATAGAGACTTTTCTTCTAGGAATGTGTTTACGGGTAATACACAATTGCGGGACATGTGTAGTCGTGCTTTGTTTGTTTGATTGGTTTGGTTTGTTTCTTTATCTCAGTTTTTTTCCTCAGGATCTGGTTTCAGATCAGGATTTTTTTCTGGGAATGAGCACAAACACAGGGTTTGCCTGACTGTCAGGAGCAGCTGACAAGCTGCAGGGCAGGTCTGCTGTTCACAAGGAACTGAAGAGGCTGGAGAAATAGGCTGAGGGGAACCTCATGAGGTTCAGCAAGGACAAATGTCAAAGTCCTGCCCTTAGGGAGTAACAACCCCAGGTATGAGATGGGCTGTGTCAGACCAGCTGGGAAACAGTTCTGCAGAGAAATACCTGAGGAACCACAGAGCAGGTGTCAGGAATCTGCCCTGCCAGCTGCCATGTATTGAGATATATCATCAGCAAGAGTGGCCAGGTGCAGCACTAAGCTTCCCAATACAAGAAAGACATGGGCATTCTGGAGCAGGTCCAGGGAAGAACCATGAAAATGGTGAAGGGACTGGAGCATCTTACATGTGAGGAGAAGGTACAGGAGTTGAGATCATTTATCCTGGAAAAGAGAAAGCTCAGGGGGATCTTATTTAGTGTCTACAACTACCCAACCAGAGGATGCATAAAAACCAAACTCTTTGTGGATGCGTTCTATGTGAGACTGTGTGCAGCAGATATGAGTTGCATTAAGGAGAATATCCTTACAGCAGTACAGTACTGTCAGAGCACTGTCAGAGATTGAGCAGAGAGGTTGTGAATCTTCATCCTTGGAGTCACTCAGAACTTGGCTGGCCAAGACCCCAAACAACCTGATCGGCATAGGAATGAGCCCTGGTTTGCATGGGAGGGCTGGACCAGGCACCTTCCAGACTTTCTTTTCAGCCTGTGTGATTCTGTGATTTTATGATCTGGTAAGGTCAGTTGTCCATTGCGTGGCTCCAGCTATGGAGGAATTTAGAAACTGAGTGTTTTGCTTCTCATTAAGAGATTTTCCAAACCAATGAACCTTGTTTATCATGTCAAGAAGTTGAGTAAGAAGACTTGAATTAATCAATATGTTTATCAGTATGTTCCTTAGAAAGATGTCTT
>NW_008666941.1:0-16160 GCF_000695815.1 Acanthisitta chloris | reverse complement strand
GAAAAATCTTTATTAGTCATTCTTAGGTCCCCAGCATTGATAAGGGACATGCTTCATGGGGTCTATGAACATCTGCAGTTATCTTGTATAGAGAGATAAGCTTCATCAGTGTCCTTTATCATGTTCTCTCTTGCTGATGTGACCTAAGGAAGTCTTTCTTTTTGTTAATGATTCTTTCCCTTTATTTTTTCAAGCCACACTCACCCTCTGGTTTTTTTCTTTCTTCCAGGCTAACAAAATGGTGCCTGTTGAGTGGGGAGTAGCATGTTAAGTGCTTGCAATGGTATTGACAATAATCCATAAGGTCTTATCTATGGTGTTCTGCCCTGAAAGACCTCTATCACTTTTTGCTCAGGTGCTGCATTTGAAAGAAGCAGTGTGTTCCTCTGTCACCCCTGGGCTGTGAATTTGAGACAAGCTATGTCTTGGAGCTGTCACAATCCAGGACTACAGCTGGTTGGGCTGAAGGAGGGAGGCAGGGATGCACAAAACGTTTTTGCTGTCTTGCTGTAGGACTTCAGGTTATTCTCACCTGCTTCCTAATTCACTAGTCCATTCACTCAGTTTAAGCCTTTGATGTATTATAAACTATTGTACCTAAACACTGTGAGCACTGATGATAAACACCAGACTGAAAATATCCATTAGCCCTGCTGTATGTGGTCAGCAAGCTCTTACACATCCAGAGCCTCAGGTTAAATATAGCACACTGCAGTGCAAGCCTATGTCTCATGCAGCTAATGCAATTCTCCATAGCCTATTAATTTCAGTCTTTCATTTTGTTTTCGCATTATGAGATAGTGTAAAACCTGTTGCCCATATCAGATTTTTAAAAGGGAACATAATCAAAGCACTCTGTGTTCTGCATCCAGTGTCACAGCCAAGATGCTTTAGCAGCATGGTGACTAGAGTAAAGGCTGACATTTGAAAAATATTCACATCATGCTAATGGCGAGTGGGTAGCTTCGGCAAACAGGAGAAAGCTAACTATTGAGCAGCATGAAAGGAATTTAAATTGACAAAACCTTCTTTGAAAAAGCCAAGGACAAATCTGAATCCAAGGTGCTTCCTGTAGCTTTTGGGTTTAGAGGAAAGAGGGGTTCTTTCTTTTCTTTTTCTTTTTTTTTTTTTTTTCTGGGTGCAGGAGAAAATTTGTATCTTGAGAAGGCTGTGCTTGCTAGCTTTGTGCAAAGAACAATGAAGAAGTTAGGAAAATTATCTCAATTGCAATAACCTTCCACCTGGAGACAAAAAGAAAGAAATGTTTCTTCTTTTCTTATTATTTCACAGTTGAACTTTTCAGTTACTTAGATTTCATTTTGCTTACGGTCTTAGTCTTACACAAACAACAAGCCAAATAAAACAAATCCCAAAGCATATAGCATTATGTCTCCCAGGCAGATGTAATTTACAGAAACAGTAGGAACACTTCAGGAGTTCACTGTGGTTTCAGAAGCATTTCCAATTCTAGCTATATTTGCCATGCTTAAATTGGGGCTCCAATAGTCTCTCAGTAGTCAGAATTAACTCTGCAAGTGCATACATACTGCAGAGCGGCAAAGCTTAACACAAGCAGTAAATCTGCCGCAGTGAGGTGGAGAGACCCTGCTGGGAGCCTGACACAATGGAAGATAGAGCCTGTTTTTCTAAGAATTAGCAATTTTATTTGGGTCTCCAGGATGAAATGGGGTGCATCTGTGTGGAGGTGTGCATGTACACAGGTGTCATATGCTGTGGTCAATGCTTCTTGAAGCTACTGGTGCAGGACCCTTCCCTCCAGAAAATACAATTTTGTAACACAAGTAAATAACTTCTCTGACCAAATCTTAATTTTCATTATTTAACTAACAAATAATATGATAAAAAAAGAAAGGGGAAAATTGGAGCCTACATTTCAAAAATGAGTAAGTCACAGGAACACACCAACCATTTATCAGGTTTGATTTTCTTTCAGCAAATGGAATACTTTAATTTGTATTGAAAATGGCAACAGTTTCAGGTAGCATTTCCCATTTTTAAGAGTGGCATTCTCCTTTCCATAGATTTTAACATTCTTCATAATCTAATTCAGAACAGAAACTCATTTCAAAATGCTACCATTTCTTACACAAGGAAAAACTTATTTCTCTGAGCCACCCCCAGTGCTAAATATTTTTTCAGGGTTTTCTGGGATGAGAAATATTTCCCTGTAGTAGCAGATCAGATATGCCTTGTTTAGTGCAAGGCTTAAGTGTCCTTTCTAAGAAGAGCCCCCAGACCAGTTGCCACTGCTTTTCTCTGGAAATTCGTATTGCCTTACTGAAGACAGCAGGAACCCAAATTTCTTACAAGGTACAAACAGAACTTAAAACACCTAATCTCCATCCTGTTGCTTGCATTAACTAGTCTTCTGTGGTCCATTTCCAATTGTCCAACATCAAGGAGAACTGTCAGCAAGTTACCCCATGTCATCTTGGAGGAAGCCCCAGGTAAAAAGGAGAGGAAAAGGGGCCTGACTGAGACAAATCAAAGACCAGCTGTCAGCAAATCGAAATAACAGGAACAGCAGGTGGGAATATAGAGGATATGAGGATGTGTGTAATGGTGCACACCTTCCAGTAAGCATATAAATAGCAGGCAAACCAAAGAGAAATGCTTGGCAACAACCATCTGCACTATCTGCTGTTGTTTTTAAAACAGGCCAACATTATTCCACATGGAAGACTTGTGATCTCCAAATGCCTCTGCATATGGGACCCTCTGGGATTGGTCATGGGCCTGTGTGTTTCCTCTCAGAGCATGTTTCTGTACATGGATATCCTGCAAAGGTGCAGATGCTGGCAGCACAGTCCTACTCCAATGTTTTGCCGATGTGTAAGGCTGGAGAACATTTTGCTAAACAGAGGTTACAAGAATCTTGTCTTGGGAGGACATTGATTGCATTATTTTTACCTGCATTTATATTAAATATGATAATTGTTAATAAATGGACACTTTTCATTGCTAAGGAAGGTACCTTGGTCCAACTGCTCTTGAGATCAACAGCCTAGCAGATGTTTAGAGTGTCATTGACAGTCAGTGGATGGGAGTAAACACCGATATTAGTCTCCTATGTTCAGATGGGAGCTCTTCATTGCATATTAGGGAGGACTTAAAGATTAAATATTTTCCATAGTACAGAGAAAAGTGGTTGAAAATTGTGGTTTATCTGGTAAAATTTGATAGTCCTAGACTGCAACGTGATGATGAATCTGAAATAGTTTTTATCCCAAAGTTGCATGTACACACACATTTTCCTTTAAGGTTTCTGTCCTTTCAACAACTTCTGAGGGGGAGCATTGTTTTCTTCCCCTGAGTCATGTGTGTGGAGGGGAAGAAGGGGGAAA
Source organism: Acanthisitta chloris (assembly GCF_000695815.1). Taxonomy (NCBI): domain Eukaryota; kingdom Metazoa; phylum Chordata; class Aves; order Passeriformes; family Acanthisittidae; genus Acanthisitta; species Acanthisitta chloris. Next base: position 12,795 of record NW_008666941.1, on the reverse strand, counting down.
AAGAAAGATCTTTGAATATGTTTGACATTGCCTCATAAACATGCTATGGGTTTTGCATCTGCTTTTGCTTGTGTGAACAAGAGTTAATTTATTCAGAGACTGAAGTAGAAGGTGAAATGAAACAAGGAATTTAGATTTATAGAAATTTAGTTATTAAGTCTATGCTATGTAATCCAGTCCCAACAGAAATTATCACTGGTATAGTGCAAAATGCAAAACTGCAAACACAGTCACAAAAGTTTTATCCTGTGAAATTGATTATTTTCTTTATTCTGCTAATTTTGAAAAGCAAACCCACATTTTCATGAAAAATCAAAAAGAATTACAGAACAGAATGTTTATTGTCTGGAGTCAAATGAAGTTGTGAAATAATTCCAGACTTGTTATTGTCCCCAGATCCTGTTCTGTTTAACAACAGTACATGATGGACATGGTTGGTGTTTCATAACTGCATTTCAGTCTGTCAAGAGAAATAGCAATGGATATAGCAGCCAAACTTCTAAGAGTGCTAACACAATAAATTGATACCAAAACAAGAAATGTATGGTAGTTTTGTGCTGGGTTGTATATAGTCTGACAGTACAATAACTTTGCATTCCAACTCTCATCTTTGGGGAATGTTTCCCTTCATGCTCCTGAAGAAAGAGTGCCATATGAATATCAACCTCTATGGCCTACAGAGGCTAGGTCTTTTTCTCTATGTATGATGTATTTAAACCTTCTGCAGTAAGTTCATAGGTTAACCACCCTAGCTATCCATTCTCATTGTTCATCTATGATTCATGCAGTTTGTAGTGGGGAGAGTCTGTCAAAGGATCTGTAGGCTGAGGGGACTCCAAAGCATAAGTAATTTCTCTTTGACTGCGGGGAATGCTATTGAGATGGCTGGTCATACTCTCTCATAGTGGATACCAACCCTGTGGACTGCATTTGCTCTTCAGCTGTATCACAGAATGTTCCTTTTGTCTCTGCTGGGAAAGTGGGAGATTCTACTGGCTGGATTTATTACATTGTTAAAACTTCTTCCTTGTGGCTCAAATTCTTTCAGTGTTATTGGGATAACATCAGAGGTGTTTAGTGAAGCAAAATTTCACATGCCTTTAAGCACTAAGTGGGAAAATGCATGTGGCAGGGTTTGTTGGCTGCAGGAATATTTGGGCTGTCCCTGCAAGTCCAATACCTATATGATACATCCTACATATATAAGTTAGTTACTTCTGGGCTTGACAAGGTATCTTCTGCCAGGGGAGATACCTGGGCACAGACACTATGCACATTATGGACTTGAGAAAGTTGGCAGTGCTTACTCCAAAGTGACATGCTCTCCAGCACTGGTGACGGAAGCAGTAAAGATGGATACACTGTTCCTCAGAGCTTTGCTTACCAGCTAGACTTTCAAGCCAGGTGACGTACATGAAATGCATGAAGTACAAAAAGCGGACCAGGATTTGGTTTAACAAAGATGGATCAGTTTGCTTCCTATGTCAAGAGGCTGCTCAGTGATTATAATACTTACTTACCATTCTCTGATTTGGGTTCTGTTCCTGGTTTGATCATGGATATTTACAAGTCTGAAAGAGAATATAGATTTATATTGTATGATCATGGTCAAATCACTCAGTAGCTAACAACAAAGGAATCCATTGTCCCAGGTGATAGATAGCAAGGTCAAAATCTTCCCTCTTAAAATCAGTGTCTTTTTAAGGTTTCTGAAACAAGGCACCTTCAGAATGAAGGAACCAATAATACTTTGTCATGTTTGAAAATCTTGTGCAGCATTTCCCTAAAGACTGCAGTTAGAGAATTGAGAGAATGACAGTGTTTAAAAGTTCCTTTATACTCAATGTGTAGCTCTGAGAATATCCCAGTACTAAGAGGAAGCAGGGTTGAGTTGCTCTAAAGCAGTTGAACATGACAGTTTTAGGAAAATCATGTTAAGAAACAGCTGGGTTAATAAAGTAATTCCTACAGCTCCCACATTGTCAGCACACAAAGGCACAGACATTTTTCTTTCAACAGGGTGGACAACACAAATAGGTCTTCAAGTTTTCAAGAAGAAAAACGGTAAAACTAGCTAATTTACCTGATTTATGTGAGCCATTAACAACATACTGCTATATTCTGGTTCAACTTGGGTTGTAAATTTCACATGACAAAGAAGACAATTAAGGAAAAACAGGTAAGAAAATTAACAAATCGTTACTTTACTAATTTCTACTTAGCAAAGATTTTACCATCACCACCACCCATTAGACCAAAGACTCTTTCAAGGATTCTAAACTTGCTATCTGAACGTGTACATCTTTGTGTCTCTTGCTTCAGCTGATAGAATCAAGATTGGTAGCCTCTCAAGTGATTTTAAGTTCCTTTCCTATGACACAAAATACCCTTCCCTGGCTTATCTACCTATTTTTGTACCAGATCAGCCTGACTTACATAAAACTAAGCTCATTTCTTGTTATAATTAAAAAAAAAGTTTCTTTCTCTTTTCCTACTTCTTGGATGCTGGTCCCTCATCAGTCAGAAGCCGCATTATGCTGTGTCTTTGGGTAGGCACCGTATGTCTTTTGCAGTGCTCTGTAGGATAGACCAAGTGAAAGCTGGAGGGAAAATGTCAGGCTTATAATCAGTTTGTGCAGGTAAACTGAAAAGGAATTTCAGCTCCAAAATGTGAGTGGGATTATTCAGTGATGGGGGAGATGGGGTGCCCAATCGATGTGATGGTGCTGTGGTGCAACCTTCTGAGTCCTCATGAGAAGCACCAAGGCCAGCAAGAAGAGCAGTAGACAAGGCTCACAGCAATTTGTTTATACTGGATAGGTGAAATGACTTATAGATGGATGAATAACAGATGAATGTAACAAATATTCACCACAGCATTCACCACAACAATATCTGGAACTTCTCTGCCCAATCAACAGAAAAGTTTACAAGACTCCAGCTCCAGATGTAGCAGCTCATCCCTGCAGTATGGAGCTTTGCTGACCCCTTGCAGACCCCACAAGCACCATTCATGGAGAGAGCACATCAAGAAAGTCTAGTCTGTGTCTACTGTCTGTTCTGTTCCCCTGTACATCCTCCTTCTCAGCTTGTCCATTTGGAAGAAGCCAAGAATAGGAGTTTAAAAATGCCTTCACTATTAAGTTATACTTGGATCCCAAGTGAAGTTTGATAATTACCTAAATGCAAAGTTCTAACAAAAGAGAACCCTCTCATGTTGCTCCTTTTCTTTCCATCAAAACCAAGGGCGTATTTGCACTTCTCAGTGTGGCTTGCTTGGATCTCTAAATTAGAGTTGTGCTGCAAAAACTTAAATAAGGCAATGATGTACCATTTTAGTTTTTGGACAGAAGTGTCATTGTTAGTCCTTATTCCCTTCTTAGGCAGATGATCCTTAATATCTCCACAGGAAACTGGATTAAGGCCATATTTGTCTTGCTTGTTATTTTTATAAACTTGCCATTACATATTTTATTCTATGAGCATTCACTACGAGAGTTTGTGAACTGGTAGAGGCAAGGAAAATACCTAGCTTTTTTAAGATGGTAGCAAACATTCCAGCAACTTTGATGGAAGAAAGTCTTGCTCTGTAATAACATTTCTGCAACGATTACTGAACCCTATGGGTCAGGCTCCGTAGAGGATACAGAGTAGAACCTGGGAAAAGAGTATGAAGTTAATTTTGAACAAGGTAGGCCATTAAACTATATATATTTTTAATATGTTATATACCTACAACTTTGTCTTATTCTTACAGAATTATGAAATGAATTTCTCGGCAGGCACCAGGATTTTTCTCCATAGACCTTCCCTTCATCTGTGAATTTTGTTTAAATGGTGGCACATGTGAACTGATAAGAGAGAACAGAAGGTATGACATTCTTTTCCAAGAGAAGCTTTAAAGGATGATAAATATTTGTCTAAGCAGAGCATTCAAGCCATATGCAAATTTGCATAATGGCACTCCAGGTGATGCAATGCATGGTAATTACTTGTAACCTGATAAAACAGAAATTCAAGAGTATGAGGGTGAATGCAAATTTTCATCTGGGAAAAGCAACACTACCTCTTCACTCCTTAATAACTGTTTATGGAGAAAAGACATGTCTTTAGGGAAGGACATAAAGGACATGTCCAGCTGGACATGAAGGACATCCCTTTGCTTCCCTCCAGGAGTTGTGATAATTGTATGCTCACTTCCTGACCACAGTCATGTCTTTCATCTTTTCAACTTGCATCGATTCCTTAAAAGCATAAAGATGCTCATCATCTCCCAGAATTAGACATATTGTCCTGACTTTTCCAGCTCTCACAGCAACATACCTTGTATTGTAATCAGCTACTCCAATTAACAGCACTTGCATCATCAAAGTGAAGACTCACTTGCCCATGAGCAATTAAATGAAACAACACCTCAATGCTGGAGACATGACAGGGAAAGGTCAATAGTTCCAAGTAAATAGTGAATTGTAGCAGTACAAAAAGGTATGATTAAATTACCATTTAACATGCATTTAAAGTGCAGAATAGAACCATGTGTCTGATTCAATGTGATGAGATTTTGCCATTGTCATTGCTTGGGCTAGAATTTCACTCTGGGACAGATTTTTATCTTCTGGGTTATTTTTTTATATCCATCTGAGTGAAGTAAGGGAGGATTTAAAACGGGTAACACAATTGTCTTCACTTTAAAGTGTCTTTACATGGGAAAAATACATCAAGATTTAGGAAAAAGGAGTCATGCATGTAGTTATGGCAGTAGTTATCTCTTAGTTTAAGTCTAGAGTGAGAAATGAACTGTTAGAGAAGCAGAAAGAGGCATATCAGTAAAAGCTCATGGTGAATCATCCAAAATAGGGACTTCAAAGAAGAAAGTTTCTAATGTGCACAGCTTTATATCATTTGCATGAGCATATCCTTTCCTGTATTGATGGCACCTGGGATTCTGAAATATCAGAGCATAAGTGTTTCATGCTACTGCTGCACTCCTGGGAGGCACTAAGAAACAAACACAACACTGAAGGTGAAATCCTGGACTCCATACTGGAACAAGAAGGATTTTTCTACTGCAAATTTTGTTACCAGAGTCTTATTCTCCTGCCTGCTTCAGCTGTCTGTTCAGGTTTCCCCAGCAAATGAGGATCACTAGGACTATCGTCAGGATAGCAACAGGCAGTTCTGTTTTCCTTATTCCTCAAAAATTAGAATAATTACTGGGAAAAAAATCAAATGTAAATCTTCAGTTTTTAACCAGAGTTGCCGCAGGCAGAGCTTTAACTTGAGCATCTAGCTTCCTTTTAAGAGTACAATTTTATTAATATGCATTATTTTTAGTGGAAGAATTGTCATATTTTATTACACCATGGGAACAAGAGAATTTTGTTTATATTCAAAGCACATAATTAAAAAAGAAATAATTGAAACTAAAATTAACTCTGAGTGTGAGAAACAGTAAGTCTGAAATTATGGAGAAGTTTTCAAATAATTTCTTTTGGAAGGCCAAACACTGAACAAACTTCACAAACTGCATGAGCTCACCTGTGGGCTCAAGGTGAGGCAACAACCTGAAATAAGGAACAAAAAGGATGTATCTACACTGTCAAACACAGTTTGCCTGGAATTGTTTTTTGACACTAGAACCAAGCAGTATGGCATAGCTTGGATCCACACTATTAACCTTTCATTCAGTTCGACAACATAAGGGTATCTAACCTGCCTGTGGAGAATGGGCCTTGGCCTGTGTTAACACCCAAATTTGCCACCATGAATTTTTGAGGAGAGTACTAATAAACCTGGACTAAAACCTATTATGTGCTGCAGTACAGTTCAGTGGTGTAAATTATCAAGGGCCTCCTTCTTTGGCATTGCTTAACTTATACTGTATTTTAGATGCAGCTGAAATACATTGAAAAGGAACAATTAAAGAGCTCTGGAATTCCTTCATCCTGGCAGCTGTAGCCCTGCTGGGAAGTTTTACATTTACTGGCTTGTGTTATTAACCCTTTTCAGCCACATGCTATGATATATCCAAGGTGTGCAATGGGGTATCCCTGTGGTTCCTCCAAGCCTTAGCCAGCAAGAGGGATGCTGCTGGGATTCCTAGATATAATCTCTCACAACCTGTCCAAGACAAAACCCTTTCTTTCCTACCTTCTGTTCTTTTCTATTTCACATATTTCCTCATTTACCCTTCCAAAAATATCTCCCTCTTCCTGAGCAAACTGAGAATCTCAAGGCTCCCTGTTCGACTGATTGCATGGAGCCATTCTTTGTTTCATGCTGTAAACATTCCTGGTCTCTTTCCTTTCTGTCATGAACAGTAGCAGAACTCAATGCTGAGGTGACAAAGTTCATGATGAACAAAAGCTAGGTGAGCTACAATTCCCCAGGGGCAGGAAACCCAAACTAGCTCATTTGCATCCTTCGAGTGATGGCCTTCTAGTCTGACATTGTCGTGTCTTGTCTTGTCAGGTTTCAGAGGATGTGTTCTTTTTTTGAGATTAAGGCTAAGCTAAAATGATTCCATTGAGCTGAGGCTGTATTAAAGCAGTCACTCCAACAGTACTGAAACCTAGGGGGATGTACAGAAAATCACCTTTCTCATCCACAGGTACTAGCTATTAGTATCTACAGCAGCTTGGCTGCAATCATTCGGTTCTTGGGCAAAATTCCAAATGAGCTTTGGATCTGTTCAGATAAGAAACTCTATATAGAGAGACTATGCTGGAATCCATGCTGCTGTCTTTATTGTGTGGGTCTACACAGGTTGGAAAAACATCTCAGTGACTGGGGTAGGGTGTTCCTGAGAATGAACTTTGCATTTAGCAACATGCGCCATGGAGACATCCCAATCATTCGGGTTTGGGAAGCAGAAGGAAAGGTATGCTTGCTTTTTCTAAAAAGAGAGTTTGTGTTTGACTCACATTTTCATGTCCATAACATAGTCGTTCCATGGTGCTCTGCAATGGGCTGTGCCTTGTAGGGACAGATGCATGAGACAGAGAGTCTGCAAAACATCAAAGGAAAACTTATGGACAGGACAAACAACTGCAGTGTGTGCTTCAAAGTGAACAGGTTCAAGAAGGTCAAACAAGATCTGCTCACCTTTCTCCCCCCCCCCCCCCATTTAAAAGCATAAAAATAGTGCAAAAGCATTCTGTACTTAAATAATACAGGACATTATCTTGAACAGTGCTGCAGCTACTGGAATTTGGGTAACTGAAGTCATGCTCTACCTGCTCTGGGAAGGTAGAGTACTACTGTCAGAGTATTAGGTCCCTTTCTCCACGGTGTGCTTTGTGTATCTGCTTCATTATATGGCTTTTAAGTGGGATTAACAGATTCCTCAGACCTACCACACAATGGGAAGTTCTGAGCATTCATTTCATATCCGTGAAGGAAAAACACAGCTAGAGCAAATTGCTAATATGAAAATATGATCCAAAAGCACAGAGAATGTTACCTGGCTATAACTGTGGAAAACTACCTAAGGTTTTTGCTGATGTGTACAATCAGAAGCTGATAGACTGCAGGGCTTCTAAAATTCAAGTGAAAACAGAAGGAAACATCAGAAAAGGAAATAACAAAGTGGGTAATTTTCAAATAATCAATAGGAATGAAAATTCTGAATAGAATAGATGTGAAAATTATAACTAATTAAAATATTTTTATTGCTTAATTGTTGGGAGGGCTGGTAGGGATTGCTTCAACATACCTAGCAATTTCAATTTTAAAATATCCATAAGAAATTTTGTAAGATGCTTTCAAAACTAATTTTTTTTTATAATGAACAGCAGACTTAAGGCAGAAAATATGGTAAGGGCCCAGGACATGCCTTTTGCTGTTTGTTGTTTGAATTTTGGTTGTACAACTCCATTTCCTTTCTTTTTCTCTTCACGATATTTTTTGTCCCAGAGTGAGAAGGACTCCCTCTTGCATTGTTCTAAACACAGTAAGTAGAGAACTTCAACTGAAACTGTAGTTTTCTACCAATTAAGCCAAAATTAAATTCACCAAGTCAGAGTGGCAGTTATGTGGGTTTTGGCAGAAGAGGACATGTTCTGGAAAGTAGGATCTTGTAATAATTCTTTGACTTCTTTGAAAATAACAGCATAGTTGGCACACTTAAATATTGCCTAGAAGGCAGCAGGACACTTGATGTCCAGATGTGATCCAGTTTCTCTAGGTATTAGGTTGTGCAACCAGAGTAGACAAAGCCCTTTGCACTTTCTTCTCCTAGTTGCAACAACAACCACTTTATTGAAAAGGAAATTGATACTTGTCTCTTAGTTTTGCTTTCTCAAATTTATATTGTTTCTCTGTCTGTCAGATTTTTTTTCTATTTTTTGCCTTTATATTGAATGAGAAGAACATATCTGCTCAATAAAGGGCTTACTAGTTTGATGTCCACTGAGAATTTTATCTGTCTGAGCATGGCAGCTAGTGGATGCTGCTAAATGCGATACAGAACTCACTAGCTTCAGCATAGAACTAGTCTCAGGCTCTGCTTGAAATATATATTTATTCTTCTCACACAATAGAAATCTGAATGAATATTTAAGATGGTTAAAGTAAGTGATTAAAAGAATGGCAAGGTGTCAGAACAAAACTTAATATCAGGGACTTCCAGAGGGATAGCTGCAAAAGGGAAATGATGGGTATCCCATCATTTTGCTATCAGTGACTTGCTGTTGTGCTTCATGTAAAGGTCTGCAGATAAGGGCCTGACTTTGGCACTGACAAAACAGATCCAGCTGATCTTTGTGCTTCCTCTTTTTATGCAGCTATGTGTTATGGAAATTCTGACTGAGAAGTAGAAATACTTTTTTTATTTTTTAATAATTTACTCCTCACTAAATTCTGAGATTTTCAAACAGAAATTGTTTGCTTTCCTTTGAGTTTTTAACCGTCTGACTCGCCTACTCTTTTAACAGCTGTAACTGCTACCTGCAGTGCAATTACCTAGGTGGCTCCATCTAAGTATGCTATTTCTTGCTGATCCAGTAATTGATGGATAACAGGAAGTGTCTGAACATGGATGTTAAATTATATTCACTCTAGGAATAGATTGCATTGACACTACTGTTGCTATATTTATTTAAACCAGTAATCATTGTTGCCATTTTATGTGCCCTCAGGAACTGAATGCTGCTGTGCTTACCCAGCATGTCTCTTTTTCCAAAGACATAATGCATGGATGGAACAAGGGATTGAGGCAATTGCACAGAGGCAATTCAAGATTTGCCTACTACTTACATCACGTAAGCTATGAATAGACTGGTCAAGAACAAGCATGTACACTTTGTCAAAAAAGAAAGCAATACCAACCCTTTGAAATGGAATGAATTAGTACTGGCCTCTGCTTAGGCACAGGCTGTGCCTCTGGCTGGCAGGATGCACACTGATTTCCAAGCCTGGCTCTAGGAAGAGCTCACAGCACTGCCTTCTGCTCTTGGTGTTGCTTTGACAAGTTTCTTTCTCAAGAAGTCTTACAGTTTTGGCATTTCTGACCATGAGGAGCAAAAATTTCCATACCTGGACATCTTGGGTGGAGGAGGGGTTAAGGACTTGACAATGGATTTTAGATAGGTCTTTTTGAAGGAAATGACTGAGCAAGGATGAAACTAGGGACTCCTTTTCCTATCCATTCATATACAAATCTGTGTCAATTTCTGCCTGGGAAGCCACACGGAGTCCCTGAGGTGTCTGTAGGGGGTTGACTTCTCAGTTGTGGACATCCTTATCAGTGTGCTGACCATATGGCTAGCAAAAGCATAAGTTGCTTCTACATATGCCAGTGTAAGCTAATCAGAGAAGGACAGCAAGTATGATCAGGGCTTTAAAATAATGTGGCTATAAAAAGAGATTGAACTGGCAAGTAATTATTGTTTAGAATAGAGACAAGTATTGTAGGTATATAAATATCTAAGTGGCACAAAAAGAACAAGATGATTGGGATTTGAGTGAACATATACCCAGGAATGAAAGAAGGCCCCTCTCTCCACAATCCTGAAGCACAAAGAAGCAGAGTCTGGCTCGGAAAGTCCCCAAACTGAAGTTTGCTGGAAGTGGGACAACATGCCAGGGGAAGAATAGCTTGGTATTTGTCCTGATTTTATATTCCTATCATGCCCACTTACTGGCCTGTCTCAAAGGCATGGTGCCAGGCTGAGTAGCCCTTTCTGTGTGGACCTTGCTATGATTTAGGAGGTAGTAGATTTTTATAGCACTTCTTGTATGTACAAATAGTGTTAGAAATAACTAGGCCAGTCTTCTCTATATCCTTTTATGTACTGTTGGGATTTCAAACACAGACATTTAGAGTATATTCTGCAGTATTCCTGACTCATACACATTATAGGCATCACACTGTACAGCAGTCACAATAGTCACGTTTCTGCTCAAGCTTTGAGAGAAGTCTGCATTTCAAGGTGAGTGTTCCTGCAGTCACACTACTTAAAATATTTCAATATAGGAAATGACATAATTAAAAGCTGTTATCCCAGGTGTAGGAACAGGATAGAAATAGCCTGCATTATTAAATACTTCTGTTTTGCAAGAGTGAATTGTGTTAGGAATGTTTGTCTGTAAACTGATTAGAGAGCTAATGATATAAAAATATGCACAAAACATAAACAGAGTCTCTCATAGGACTTTCCCACATGCACCAAAGGTCCATAATTTGTTTCTCTTTGGCCTTGGTACTACATGGAAGGCTTAGAATATAATATTAACCCTGAAATGACCTTTAATTAGGACAGGACTGGATTTCCTCTGTTATAGTGGCATATCCTGTGGTGATCAGTAGTTGTCATTGCAAAATGTTTCATATATATTTCTAAAGCCATTGGGTTTCTGGCTGAATACTTTGACTAAAGGTATCATTGTAGAGACCTCAGTCTGAGTAAGTAACTGGGGTTGTGCTCTTACATTCCTCCTGAAATGCAGGCAGACGAGGAAGAGCATACTTCGCCAGGAAACCTCTGCTATGGAGTTTTCAGATTTTTCTGTTAATCATATCAGTTGCCAGCAATTGTTCAACTTGATGGTCTTTAGTTGCTGTACTGTACACTTCATTATTGTGTAGATGGATATTGATACTTCTTTATAAAACCTCCTCACAAAATTTTGTCTACAATATCATGGGTTAAAATGTCTTATTTTCTTCTTTCCATGTTTAATTTAGCTCAGATACAAAAGCTAAGGAGGAGGAAGGAGGGGGCTGAAATTTGTTATTTACAAAGTTTGCCTTCCAGAGCAGCTGCTACATATGCTGAAGCCCTGCTTCCTGAAAGTGTCTGGACATCACTTGCTGAGGGGAAATAAAGAATATAATATTTTTTTCTCTCTTTGCTTGTGCATTAGCAACCTTTCACTTTTACTTTAATAAATTGCATTATCTCAACCCAGGAGTTGTTTTACATTTTATTTTCTCTCATCTGTTCAGCTGAGAAGGGCAAGTGATATAAAGGCTTAGTGAGCACCAGGCATCCAGCCAAAGTCAACCCATCACAGCCTGATAACTTGAAATTATTTTTCTGTTTTGCTATCTTTCTTGGAATTTGCTACCAAAAATATAAAATTGAAATTTTCTTTAAGTTGTGCAAGTTTTGGGTGAAAGAAGATTCCCTTGATTAAACAGTGCAGAATTTCAGTGTTGACTGACAAGAATATTGTGTTGTGTCTCTAGTAATCATTGCATACTTTCTTACTGCAAAACAGCTTAACAAAATCCATGGCTACGCTCTTAAGACATTTGAAAAACCTCAATTTTCCCTATCCCTAACATGACATTTCATGACTCATTTTTCTCCAACAAGGATCTGAGTGGACTATGTAGGGATGCCTGTCCCTCATCTCTGGAGGCAGAGCCTTGCCAAGCTTTGTGCTGTGGAAATAGATGTCTAAGACCCATCTCTTCAGCCGACTGTGAGTGGGATGATGGGGACAGACACATGACTTGGGAACTGCTGGTCCTGTGAATCACCTCCAGGACTTGGCACTCCAGGACAGGCCACTTCACAGAGGAGGAAATTCTTTATTTTAAAAATGGGTGGTGGACTGAAAGGGATTCAGTGGTGACAGTACTCCTTCCACCTTTCCCACAAACTAGTACTACCTCGTGCCGTGTGTCCCCCTCTTGGATAATTGCTTTCTGGAATGAATTTGGAAAAAAAAAGTTGACTGAATTGAACTGACACTAAATTCAGAGAGACTAAAATTTTCAGTGAACTGGAATACTTGCTCTTCATCAAGACTTCTTTGTTAAATTAATGAACTACCCTAGAAGTAGAGCACAAAAAAAATTTAGGTGCATGTAAGATAATCCAGTAATACAGATACTTATGGTTCTATTCAGTCATAGATTCAGAATCTATTAGTATAATTCTTTCGGCTTGTAAGGTGATGTAAATTGCATTAAAGCCTGTCCATGGACTCAGCAGACCTCTATATGAATTTAACATATTCTGTCTGCATACTACAACTCCCTTTTAACTTCCAGGGTAGCAAGAGTATGGGTAATCATTGATACATGCCATATTTATTGTTATAGCTAAAACAAAGGTTTTATTCCGAGGAATTTGCGTGTTTGGATGACATTGGAGCCATGCAAAAAAACTGTGCTGCTTTACACTGCCTTGGGCAGAGTGGGAGCGTCAGATAAAGTTTGTCGGAGAAGCTCTCCTGCTGAGTCACAAGGTGCAGAAGGGACCCCCTTGCTTTCTAAATTCCTTCTGAGTGAGGAGACTAGGTGTGACCAGATCCAGGCTTAGCCCCAGATTTTGTCAATGGTTT
>NW_008666940.1:0-1489 GCF_000695815.1 Acanthisitta chloris | reverse complement strand
TCTGAATGAGTCAACCCCTTTGTCAGCCCTCAGCACCCAGAGGCAGCACACCCCAGCACTGCAGCTGGGCTACTGGTGTGCTTTGGCTTGGCTGTGCAACTGCTGCCTGCAGTAACAGTGAACTGGACCAGCGACCAGAGCACTGCACCCAGAGTGTGTATTCTGGCAGCTCAGCTGTGAATGCCATTGTTCTTGGGATCTGGCAGTCTGCTGGAGGACACCTGATAGGATTGTGCCAAGGAGATTGGGAAGGAGTGAAAACAAGAACAGATGATTTGTCCGAGCTCTTCATCTTAATGATTCATCTGGTTAGCTCCACCAGAAAAATGTCTTTCAAGTCAGTTCCCAATCTGACAGCATCCTAGTTAAAAGTCAGTGGCAGCAGTGGAGGAATTATCTTATATTTCTACCCCAAAAATTGTCTTGGGGACTGGGCCCAGTTCTGTATAGAGACTGTGTATCTCCTAAGCCATGGTTGGGCTTGTCCTCCAAACCCCATGTTCTTCTCTAACACTAAATGTCAGGGGATAAAAGTGGTAGGAAATATTTCTTCTTTGTTTTCTCATTTAGATAATGCCATGGCCAGTGCTGACTCTACTGAAGGGACACAATACTCTTCTTCTCCAACAAATGTGTCAGTCTTCTACTGTAAGGACTGTGACAGCAGCACCTGTGGATCATTTCATGATGAACGCTATGCAAAAATCTGTGAAACAGAAAACGAGGCATTTTCAAATGGAATAATTGAGTTGGTGACCAGGGAAGAAAGCATCCTAATGTGCTTTCAGCAAGGAAATACTTTTCCTGAAGGATTTTATGGCATTTTCTGGGTGAAATCCAATGGACTTGGACAGTCGTGTGGCAAGGTGAATTCTGAAGGTATGCTCTGCTGGGAGCCTGGCTATCAGTGGATGGGAAACATATTTCTGGTTATGAAACTGAACTGTCATATATCTGTACAGACAGTGAGGTGAATGAGTTAACTAACTTGACAAAACAAATGTTTTTCTGGGGAAAATGGTCATTAAGTAATTTGCAAAAATGAATTCAGTTCTTGGTGATCCTACACTGCTTAAAACTACACTAGCAGAGATTCAGATAAATGCATGTTACCCTGATTTATAAAGAGACTTTTCTTTCTTTTGGGAACAGCAATTCTAATGGTCAATTTCTGTGCCAGTTTGCAGTGTAAGAATCACAGCTGCTTCAGTCAGTAGACACTGAGAGTTTTCAGGGTTCTCTTAGAAAACAAGTAAGTTACATAATGGCACAGTGGGATGCAGAGTCAGTGGCAGATCTGAGCTGCTGCTCTTGCTTGTTCCTCTCCTTTAGTTCCTGTGGGTAAAAGGGAGTTGCAAAATTTTGTCATAATGATTATTTGACTAGATGTTAATTGCAACAAAGAGATGCTAAGCTTTTAACAAATGTTTTGGCATTTTTAATCACATGTGGAAAGTTGCCTTTTTCAAACGTGAATAATTCCATTATT
>NW_008666939.1:1733-3603 GCF_000695815.1 Acanthisitta chloris | reverse complement strand
TTTTTTGGTACATTTTCCACATAGCATCTTCAAAGTACATCCTTGTTCAATACAGCTCTGCATGATGCTCTGTTCTTCTGTGGAGGCTGGAGGAAGAGAAGAGAAGAAGGAGCAATATGCTTCAGTTTTACTCACCACCAGGGAGATCAGGAGACTGTAAATTGCTAGGAAAGACACAGAAGATGGAGAATTCACATCTTGGTGCTATCCCAAGCTTGACCATATTCTCTGCTGGGTTTTATTTCTGCAAATGCTCCTAATTTGTGCTTTACATTTCCCATCTTACATATTTTTGACCCTAAGACCTTCACAAATCATGACATTTAAAGTAAAAGAAAAGGCTGGAATTCTTTAATGCTGTCTGAGCCCTGGAGTCCTGGTAAAAGATGGATTTAATACTTGTTTTCAGGTTTTCTTTCATAAGCATGAAAGTCAGAGACTTGACCTATTAAAAATGATTCCTTAGTCCTTGAAATGAGATTCCTTGGTCTGTCACTTCATATAACATACAGATTTTTTTAGTTTTGTTTTTTTTAATTCCAGCTGTATTTATAAAGTGCATATTAACTTCATGATTAACTTGTATTCAGGCTAATAGTAGACTACAAAGAATATATGAGGCAATGGAAACCCCACTGTGTCCCAGAAAAATGATTATTTCCAAGAGCAGAAGATTTTCTCATTTTCCTCTCACTTAATTTTTTGTGGTATCTTTTTGTTAGTCTGTTTGCTTTTTTCTTTTCCTTAACAAGATTACTGACCTTACAGACTCAGAAATGGACAGAGTGTTATCCTGTAAATCCTCAAATAAATGATACAGAACAGAGTGACACTGTGGAGTGACACAAGGATAAAGTTACTGAAAGGCAGTTACGTTAATCCCTACCAGGGTTTTCAACCAATGTTACTTTACTTCACAAGTAACAGCATCTGAAGCAGCCAGCAAGTCCAGCAGTATGAGAATAGACATTTTATCATAGTCTGTTTACTATTCCCCCCAGGAACATGTACAGACAAATACAGATGAAGGCAATTTCCAATAAGATATGTCCATTTTTTTGTGTGTCCCAAGCTTTTTTGTATTGGTCGTTTGAGGTATGGCCATTTCACCATCTCTGTAAGAATGGTTTTCAGCTCAGGTCATCACCACTCCTTTTGTGGTGGCAAAGGATATGGCTCCAGAGTATGCAGCCTGGCTCACAGCCTGAACTCATCAGAGGCTCCAAAATCACCATTTGCTCTATGGGCACAAAAGCACATCATCCCTTTTCATCCCCCTTTCAGTGGGAGGACTTCAGTGACATATCTGTTTAGAAGATATATTTGCTGCTAAGCCTTCATGTGTATCTCATCATAGAATCAGAAAAAGACCTTTTGGAAAAGACCTTGAGAGGTGCTGTAGTTCATCTTTTTTTGCAAGTCAGATTCAAGGCAGGATCCTGCAATGTCACTGACACAGATAGAAGATCCCCCAGACCACCCCACCAAAATCTTCACTCTTCATGGCATCAGTAAATGCAAAATACAATTGTCAGGTAGAGTTATTTGTTTTCCTGTGAAACCTGAAGAGTGTATTGGGCAAAGCCTGGCTAGTGGATTTTCATTTTTATGGGAGATTTCTCATGATCAATTCTTTTATACAAATACACTTTTAATTGAAACACTTTATTTTTCTGCAAATTCAGGGGCACCCTCTTAAAGGGGTAGAAGATGGTGAAATGTATTTTTCTAGGAGTAAACAATACAACAATTTGTAATATATCTTTCTTATATTTGACTCTTCTTTACAAAATGTTTGTAATTTCACACTATTTCTTTCTTTTGACTTGTTCATATTGCTGTTTGCTCAGTTTCATTGAATTCTGAAGCA
>NW_008666939.1:0-1668 GCF_000695815.1 Acanthisitta chloris | reverse complement strand
CACAGTGACATGAATTGTTTTATGCCTCTCTAAAAGATCTTATTGAAATCACAGGATTATAAATTGATGATGATACACAGATATTTTAGTTCATTATTACCTCAGTAATATTCAATAATCTCTTGATAGCATGATTAAAGTAACGTATATCCCTTGCACAGTAACATAAGTTTTCTGTCTATGCAAAGCCACTTGCTTTTTCTTGCCTCTTTTTAATGTCCTTTTTGGGTCAAGAGATGTTAGAATCTCCTCATTGTTCTTTTTTTGTTTGTTTGTTTGTGGGTTTGGGGTTCGTTTTGCTTGTTTGTTTTCCGACAAACATGAACAGTGCTTATAACCTGTTTCCTTCACTAAATTTGCTTGGAGATGTGTACCTAGATCCCAAAAATAATGATCGCCTTCTCCATCAAATTAACCCTTTGATAGCAGTGGCTCAGAGGCAAGTGGTCTGAGACTACCCTGTCACTTCTTGGCATAATTACTTTAAGTCAGCAGATGATGCATATTAATTTTATGATTTGTGCAAGGGATGCATCTATCACCCCAGGCTTTGGTATGCACAATACAAGAGCAGTGGGTTTAATTTCTACTTGCCTTAGTCATATTAAATCTTAGTTATATATAAAAGATTACACACATTAAAAGTTAGTATATTCACAATTACATCATCAAAATATTTCAGTAATGACACAGAATTCATTTTTACAGAAGTGTGAATTAATAAGGTTCATTATTGGAAAAATGGTGACATGAGTTTTATTTAATTGGGTTATTTTTATGCTAACAAAATTAATAAAGATTCTAAGAACTTTCAAGTGAATCTGAGACTTACAGTGTCTTCTCTGTTCTTTTCCAGTCCAGCATTGCATAATGGTATTGAATTATGCTACTCAAATATGAAGAAATTTGCAAAAAATCAAACTGTATAACTTTAGAGTATTGTTTCACTTGATTAGGAAGGGCTTCTGTATTCTAAAGCAGTCATTTGTAATGGAACAAGGGGAATGGGCTGAATACATACGGTAAATGTTAGTATACAAGTCACCTTAAACCACTGCTCTCTATGCTCTGCAGGGGAGGTCAAAGCAAGCACACAATAAAAATGTGAAATAGCTGCCTTGCTATGCCTTATGCAGTGACATTTAGCAGTACTGCAAAATCAGGTAATGTCCTTTCTAGCGATGTAGCGAGAAGAGAAACAGAGATTCAGAATTCAAATGGCAAACATACAGTCTCCCAAGTTCTGAATTTTATGTTAATTATTTATGTAAGATATTCTTGTAGTATTCACCTGTCTGAGTCTATAAGTGTATATCTAGGGAAACAGATTATCCTACATCTGAATACTGAAGGGCCATGGTACCTTTTCCTGTAACATATAGAATTATGAGCTGCTATCATGGCAGACTATTGGGCCTCAAGGACAGATCTTGTGTGAAACTGAAATTTGTGTGAGCATGTGCACAAAATTAGGAGCCGATTTTTGCCATGACAAATCATAGTATCATAAAATCAACCTGGTTGGAAGAGACCTCAAAGATCATCAAGTCCAACCCTACCGCCATTACTAGACCATGGTACTAAGTGCCACATCCAGTCTCATCTTGAAAACCTCCAAGGCTAGGGAATCCACCACCTCGCCGGGCAGCCCATTCCAATGCCTGGTTA
>NW_008666938.1:59252-60420 GCF_000695815.1 Acanthisitta chloris | reverse complement strand
CGCGGGTGCGCAGCGGGATGGTGATTCCTTCCAGCCTTGCCGAGGAGCTGGATGCCGCTGAGGTAGGGTAGCCCAAGCGCTCAGCCTTGCCAGATCCCTGTCCTTCTGCCCTGGGACCCACGGGCAGCTTTGCGGGGAGCTCATGCTCCGCCCGGGGGGCTGCAAGTATGCGAGTGAACCCCCAGCGGGTTCGTCCTGTGCTAGAGAGATGAATCTGTGTCTGCCTGGCACTAGTACAGCCCTGCCAGCTGTTGCCTGGAGAGCTGGCTCTGCTGTTTGTGCCAAAAGGCTGTCATGAGTCAGCCTGAAACAGCCTGGGACAGAGCAGTTGGAGTTGGGGGTCAAACCCTTGTGGGGTTTCCCGTGAATCATTGCCCTTTGAGTAAATATATTTGAGTCAAATGAAATGCTTTGTTCTTAGCAAATCCTGAACTTTACTGTGGTTAGAAAGATGTGTTTGAGTTCTCTTTAGGAAGAAGTGGCTAAAACACATACACACACCAAAAAAAAAAAAAAAAAAAAAAAAAAAAGAAATTTTTTTAAAGCATGATCAAGTTGAGAGAGAGCTCCAGCACTCACTTGAAATTTCAAACGCAACCAGATGCAGCTGCAGGGGGAGAAGCACAGGCTTCACTTCCCAGATCTGCTGAGTCTGTCTGTGGTCGAGGGAGAGATGAAAAACGACTCACTTTGCCCGTATGTAAAATTAATGCACTAAAGGTGGTAGCCCTGAATAGGCTTGGGACTGTGAATTGCTTTGACATCTTTGCACACAGGGAATCCTGGAAGGATATTGATGATTCTGCTGCATCACAAGAAAGAGAGCACAGCTTTTACTTGGAGAGATCTCTGCAACTGAAGCTGTCAGAGGAGGAAGCTGAGCCTCCTTGCACCATTCACTCACTGCTCTTGCACTTTGTGGCATGGCTAAACCCAGCTTAACTCTCAGCTCATCCAAGCTGGTTTCTTCCACCCAGCAGAGCACTGGAAAGATTGCACCAAGGCCAGTTTATGCCAAAGAAAAGATCTTTCCTGCCTGTGCCATTTCTGGGAAGCATCACCCAGTATTAGCCAAGAGGGTTTCTTTGATGAAGGGAGGTGCTGACCGAGCTTGTGAAACAGCAGGTCGCGTCAGCCACATGGCTGAGCGCAGCCTGCAGCTCCCCAG
>NW_008666938.1:58568-59227 GCF_000695815.1 Acanthisitta chloris | reverse complement strand
CTGCTAAATGTCAGGCACATCCCTTCTGCAGCAAGGTCCATATCAGGCTGGAGATTAGGGATAGCAGCAGGTCAAGAGCCATCCTGGTAGGTACTGCATATCGGGGGCACATCAGGCAGAACCCGTGGCAAGTTTCCAGAAAGGAAGGATTCCTGTCCATATTCCAGTCTTGGCTTGAACAAGGGCAAACCTAAGGAAGGATTAGCAGGTGCAAAGGTGTTTTACTGACCCCTACACTGGGTTTAGTTTTATTTATAGAAGTCTCATCCTCAAAAGCCAGTCTTCTGCCCCCATAAAGGTTCTTCCCTGAAGCTGAGGAGGGGAGCACATCATCTCAGCTGCTCCTCTGCCATCTGAGCACCAGCAGAGCCTGGAGCTGTCCTGCCAGCAGCCAGCCTGACTTTTCTGAGACACCAGCTTGCTTCCCTGTGCCTCCATGATGCTGCTTCCAGTGCTGGGGAGCTGAAAGGGATAGGGCAAAAGGGAAAGTGAGGAGAGGAAGGGTAATGGTTTCAATTCTTCACTGCTTTGTCTGTCTAAATAGCTGCAGCCTTTCAGGTTCCTTCCAAGGGCAGTGCTTCTGGCAGTGTGTTGGGAGAGCCCTGAACACGTTTTGAATTATGCAACTGGGGAAAAACAGGATTTACCAAATCAAAGGA
>NW_008666938.1:57960-58546 GCF_000695815.1 Acanthisitta chloris | reverse complement strand
CTTTCCCTCCTGGCTGCTCCCAGAGGGTTCAGCCAGGGCAAAAAGGGAAAGGCCAAGGGCACATGGTGGGTGAGGAGAATCCCAAAGGATGGTACAAATTGGGGAGCTCAGCATTTACTGCCTGGAGAAGCACAGGCACAGAGCACTGCAATTCCTGCCCCAGTGATGTGCTGCTCAGGATAACAAATAATTATAAAATGACAAAGAGGGGAAATGCCAAAAATAACCACAATGTTTGCTGCAGCCAGGGTTCTGCAGAGAGCAGGATACCCACAGGGCCCAGTCCCTGCCAGCTCCCAGCCTGCCTGCCCTGGGAGTGCCAGCTACAGGAGGAGCAGGTGTTTTGCAGCTGGCAATACTTCCCCTCCTCTCCCTCGTCCTGCCATCCAGGGCATCTTCTTCGCCAGGATTTGCTGTTCAAGTGGAAACTTTTCAAACCAGGGTCTCATTCAGCTCAGTGCCTCCAAAGCAACCCTAGGTACTACCAAGCCTCAGGAATGTCAAAAAAGTGATGAAAACCAGACAGCTAAGGACAGAAGGCCAATGGGATCATTTTGTTATCAGAAAAACATATTTCTTTAAATTG
>NW_008666938.1:33574-57919 GCF_000695815.1 Acanthisitta chloris | reverse complement strand
CCTTCCCCCTCCACCTCCCAGAACACTTTTCTGAAGCTTCTGCCTGGGAGGCAGTATCTATTTCCATTGCCAGTGGCATTTGACTTCATAATGTCATGATAGCATACTGCAAATTCGTGTTTAGAACTGGACTAAGAGACTTTAGTGAAATGCAAGGCCCCAGCTGAGAAGAACCTCTTGAATTTTTGTAGCTGCAAAACATTGCTGTTTCCAGGCCTGTTTGAAATAGGCAGCTTTGTCACCACCTTTGCCCACTGCAGCCTTCCCAGTCATCCTCTGCTAAAAAGGCTTCTATTTTAGCCATGTTTTCAGCATCAGATTTGTTTTTCTAGTCTGGAAAGAAGCAGAGCCTTCCTCGGATTTGCTGCAGCTGCTGAAGGGCACTTTCCATGGGCTATGTTCAGTTCCAGGAGACTTGTTTTGGGGGTGCTGAATTAAACCCAGTTTCATGGGTTAGCAAAGAGAGCTCCCCTTTGCAGACACCCCATGGGATGCTGCCTGCTGCCAGTAAAAGGCTCCTGTGTGCTATGTTGGTGCCACGTGCCACCTCCCGGATTTGGCCTTTGGCAAAGGACGCAGACAGCGGTGTCCCCGTGCCCAGAGCAGGGCAGAGATCCAGAGCCTGCTCTCCTTGATGGGTACATAACCACTTCAGCTGCTGCTGTTGTGACAATCTCAACAAGAGATGTCAGGAGTGCCAGCAAATGCAAACAATTTTGTCATGGTGGAGAGGCAGCTGCCAGCCCAGCACAGCAGCACTGCTGTGGCAGAGGGTCACGCTGCCAAGCTCGAGGCCAGAGAAGGAAATACCAATTGGTTCCACCCGAGTAGGAAATGACAGTGTTGATGCTCTGCAAAGGAGAAGTCTTGACTGAAATGGATGTTTTTAAACTGCAAATTTCCTTTCATCTAAACCACAGCTCAGGATACATAGGGGAAAAGCTGTCCTTGGCAAATGTATGGGAATGAGCTGGAA
The DNA here is from genome assembly GCF_000695815.1 of Acanthisitta chloris. Taxonomy (NCBI): domain Eukaryota; kingdom Metazoa; phylum Chordata; class Aves; order Passeriformes; family Acanthisittidae; genus Acanthisitta; species Acanthisitta chloris. The sequence goes on along the minus strand of NW_008666938.1, from coordinate 56,943 downwards.
GTGGCTCTGCACCAATACAGACAGACTGTCCCTGGGGCTTAGCGGGGCTGTAGCAGGATCATCACTAAATGAGAGAGTGGGAACTTCTCCCTGGGAGGCTGAAAGCACCCTGATAACCACAGACATGGCACAAATAGCCACAACTAGAGCTGCACATTTGAAGCGAGATCTCAGCTTTTTGCTTTCTAATGTCTCAGCGGTTACAGAGAAGTCAGATGACAGTAATAGTTTGTATTTCTCTCTATCAAAGGAGATTAAGCTTCCAGGAATCAGGAGCATCCAAAGTGCTCTGCAGCCAGCAGAGACGTGAGGCAGTTCTGCCAACACTTCAACACTAGTTTTCTGGCCTTTATCCTCCATCAGGCACACTCCACTTACAGCAAGGACAGGAGGGTCTGGAAGTGCCAGCTCTGCATGGTGCTGGCACGTGAAGCTGGATTCCTTGCGCTCTGCACACCATCAGAGACCTCCCAGCACTGCAGTCGGCATTAGCACTGTGGGTGGATTTGAGGCTGAGAAGTTCTGCTTCCTTCCAGCTAAGCAGCACAGCTCCTGGAAAGCTCCCAGGCAGAGGTCCTGTCCTTCACCTATGCCAGAACAATAACCTGTTGTTGTAGCACGGCTCAGCAGGGCTGGATTGCAGGCTCTTTCCAAAAACTTAAGCACTTTGCTAGCTGCAGAAGGATGCCACAAATAAGAAATGACGTGTGCAGTTTAACCCAAACAGGGGCTGCTGGCCTCTGGGAGAAGGTTGGGCCCTTCCCATCACACCCTGGCATGGAAGCACGTGGTGATCCACCCCCACACCTGCGTGGCAGGGTGCTGGGATGCTCTCCTTTGCTGGCAGATGGTGTAATGTGGCTTGAAGCCACAAAGACATTAGGTCAGTGCAAGTGTCCAGCTTGCAGGTGGCATCACTCTCATGGGCCAAGATCTGATGCATTAATCAGGGACCCCCTATCAGCCCTCTTTTCTGAAGCCAGCATCCATAAGGAGCAGGGATGCAGCATCCCACCCGAAACACCCTATAGCACGTTCTGGGGCGCTGTGTCTCCCAGTAATATCCTCACGGGTGCAGATGGTGTTTAACTCCAGTGGTAGAATGCCAGAACCTGGAACCAAAAGCCAGGATGCCTCAAGTTGGGCACATCAGGAGCTGAAATACAGTGGGGAAAGGGCCAAGGCAGGACTGAAGCATTAGGCAAGGCATGGCTGGCTCAAAGAACGATGTCCCACAACCCTTGCACTGATGGCAACATGCTAACTTGAAGACAGGGGACAAGCTAATGAACATAGCAGTGAGATGGCACAAACACCCGACTCGGTGTGCCAATGCCTGTGGATATAGTGGAGCTCTGAATCTGGCCCCAGCAAGGCACCACAGGGAGCTACACTAGCACCACTGCAGCTGCTATTGGGCTGAAAGTGTTTCTGGCTGCCCCAGAGCTTCAGCAGTTGTTGTTCCTCTTTCCTCACCCCACTCCTGGTCACAAGCATACACCAATTTGTTAACAAAAAGGATTGTTCAGTGCACATTTCCAAGAGTATGGAGCTAGCCAGAGGTGCCTCTCCTGGCCTCTGGCCTTTCTGGCTGGCTCAAGACACTGCACTTGCACTGCTGCCAGCCACAGCAATGCAGCAAGGAAGAAAAACAACTGCACCAGGACTTAAGCTCCTCTCCTCCACCTGAGAGCAGAACCCATGCAGGGCAGGAGAGGAGCAGACATCTTGTCCTGCCATTGTGTATGGGATGTTTTGGGGAACAGCACATAGGTTCATCCTGTCTGGAAAACTCCAGGGAATGTGCAGACCAGACTACAGTGTCTTAAATCAAACCAAATAAAACCAGTGTGAGGCAGAGCCCCACAGTTCTGCTCTCCAACCTTTCCCTAGCCACTGACTGCCCCAGTGCCTTGAGCTCAGCCATCTCATTCAACAACAGCTTCTAATTTTGGTGCTCAGAAACAATCACTAATATGCTTGAACTTTCCAGATTGCCTGGCAGTGTGAGAGAGAGGAGTAGAGCATATAAAATAAGATAGAGTTCAAGGCCAAGGTCTTTCTCTGTGAAAACTGAAAGACTGAGCATAAACTGGTTTGGTCATAATGAGCTCCCCATTGTTATTACTCTTCCTTCTTACTCCAGAGCCACAAATGTCCCCAAATTCTTGGCAAAGGAGAACAACTGATTATAATTAACTTCCCAAGAAGCAATCAAGAAAAGCTCTATTCACCTCCATAGGCACTGGTGCAGACAAGCATCTTCTGGTTCCAGCTCTGACATGTTCCCTATCCTGATCCAACTACTTCTAAAGACAAATCCTGCCTTGGAGGCATCTAATTGACTTCAAAGGCAGGTCCATGCTTGTCCAGCTCTCTTACAGGCAAAGTGAGGGTTGGCCTACATAGGACATCTGGATAAGGAAATTTAGAGTTGCATAGTTGAACTGCCACTCTCAGAAACAAGGCCCATGAGAGCAAAGTCACTCCCAAGTCCCCACAGCAGGAGCACTTTCCCATGCAAACCAGTTCCTCTTCATTGGGGCAGTAGCTGGATGTACAGCCTCCACGAGCCACAGTGCATCACTTTCAGGATCCTGTACCTATTTTAAACCCATAGTTCTTACTTGCTTCTGGTAAGTACAGCTAGGGTGACCCACTGAAATTCAAACAAGGGAAATGAGCTTCGCAGCTGGGTCTTCAAGGATTGCAGCTGGAGACTGTATGTGCTGGAAACAGTGTGGATGCAATTCTGAAACCCATGAAGGCTTCTTCATCCAAAACCCTGACCAGTGTATATAATGGCCAGAAATGTCCTAACCAAAGTAGAAGCTGGAAAATAGCACCTTTGTCACATTATCCTCAGGTAACTCTGCAAATATGCTGTCATACACCCATAGGGTCATCATACCATCTTCCACACTCCCTCTCTGCTGCTGCTGTTCAAGTGTTTGAGTTTGGGGAACCCTTCAAGTAAGTCCTTGACTCCAGGTCATCAAAAGGGTCAGCACCACTCCATGTCCTCACTTGCTTTGCACACATTTGGCTGCAGTATGAGAAATGAGCAGGAAATCAGACTGGGGCACAGAGAGTAGCCACACAAGCTGTTTTGCTTCAGCCAAGATAAGGCCAGAGACAAAAAGGAACCTCAGAGGAAAACTAAAAATATCTCTGCAAACTTGTAGCCTGGCAATGTGCCTAATTGGGCATTGCCCACATCAAGAGGAGATATTCCTGTGAAAACCTGATGCTGAATAACTCACTGGCCAGCCTGTAGATGGGATCTTACACGAACACCTGCCACTGGAAAGCCAGGAGGGGAGATGTAACAGGAAGCAGCAGGAGGTACATAAATGTAATTTTCTCTTTCTCTGATCGAGTGTGTGGAAGAGTGGCTTGTCTGTGCTGAGACAGAGTGTGAAAACCACCTTGTCAATAGGTAGAAATCATGGGGTTGTTGCACCAGTCAGGGCAAGAGGTTTTATTTCTAGACCACCGAGGGAGAAATAATTCTTCAGAAAAATCAATGAAATTTAAATGAGTACATAGGAATGGCTGTTCAAGCCCCAAAGGTCCATCTAGCCAAGCACTGTGCTTCCAGCACAATATGTCCTTCATCAAGAGAACATAGTTGTGCAGTTCCCGGGGGCACCGTGAACATGAGAGATGTGTGCAGATGTGAACTGCCACACAAGAAACTGCCATCCACTGTATCCTTCCAGTTCCCCCATGTCCAGCACTGAAATTAGGCTGTTTGGGTAGTTCTGCTGGCAGATCTGAGGGTCTGGCAACACCTTCCAAAGCCTCAGTTCAAGATCCTGGCCAAGGACTTAAAGGCACCACATCCCCATTGGCAGAGCCAGGCAGGAATTATCTTGGCAGGGAGCTGCTCCCTGGCAGGAGGGTCACATCCACCTCTACATGCCTGTAAACAAAGAGGCTTAACTGTCCCCAGAGATCCGTCTGGATCGCGTCAGCTGGGCTGGAAGTCCTGGTCACATTCTGCCACCTCTCTTGAACTCAGGAATCCAAAAAATCTATCTGTGTCATGGGAAAACTGGGGAGGCATCTGGTATGCTCCCTCTCATTTACAAGGAAACTAATTAAATAACAAGAGATGCTTTTTTCTGTTCACAGCTTCCATTCCCTTCTCAACACTTGGCCCCCAAGGTTTGTGGTGTCAGCTCAAGACTTTGCCCTCAAATCTGGTTCTGGCTGTGTCCAACTGGAGCTCTGGAGTTGAACTCTTCCAAAATGCCATCAACAGCTGTGCCATCTCTCTAATATCATGGTAATAGCCACCAATTAATGCACTCATAAAAAATAATGCTTGAAGGAGCCTAAGGAACTCAAAGCTACATCAGGTATTTTTCCAGTTTCTTTTCAAAGGCTTCCAGTAATGGAATTTCTATGACTTCCCCAAGAAACCATTTCCCAGCATCTGTGTCTTTCTGGTTTGGCTCACATTCATGACATCTTCTCCTAGCCATGAAAGACACGGAGAAAAAAACACTTCCTCTTTCAAGTAGCTTTTTACACATTGGAAGAGCTTCACACTTCTCCTGTTTTGCCAAAATCTTCAGTAAACAATTTTGTTTCATCCCATCTCCTGCTAGGTCAGATTTTCTCCCCTTCTCCTTGTTCCTGTCTTCTGTTCTTACCCTAATCCAAACCTGAAATCTGATGCTGATGCTTGGGGTAAGCTTCACCAAGTCTTTTCCACCAGCCTTCTCATATGAGACCTTGACCCACAAAGACCATGTATTTTTCAGAGCAGTTCTTTGGCATTTCTGCTTTGCTGACACACAACACAACACTGATCATTTCACCTTTATAGCTTCTGGCAAAGTCTGTCAAACCTCAGCCTCGCTCACAACTACTCCGTTAACATCCTGAAAGCCTTTGGAGCTCCTCAAAGCCTCTTGCAGAGACCTGGTGACTTCTCGCTCTTCCAGCCCTAACAACACACAATTCAGCTTCTCAGATTGACAATACCTCTGCAAAGGAGATGCTGAGGCTTGGTTTGCTATCCTGTCTTTAATTGCTGACCTTGCCCAAGGCAGATCTGTGAAGTCACCAGCCGTGATGAAATCCTACATTTCTCTTGTCTGTAAATATTTTCTAAAATTTTATTTCCTCCTTAAGACTTCAAAAACTAGGTCAAAAAGAACAACTGAGATATTTAAGAATCAGGTTTGCCTTTGGCTTTTATGATCAAGGATGCTTTTAATATTGAATGCTCAGCTGTCAACATCAGGACCGACTTAATAATAAATGTCTGACATTTCAGTCATTACGCCGAGTTTTGATCCTTCCCCTCCCTCCAGTGCCTGCTGTTTACTGAAAGATCCACGTTGGTGTTTGCATTGTGGGCCTGGGAACTGAAACAGGAGCGAAGCTCCTCATAAATACCCAACAGCCTCTCCCAGTCAACAAACCACTCCAGAAGGTCATCTGGCAGCATGTGCAGGGGAGGAGAGGATGCCCAGGGAGGGCAGTGCTATGGGAACCTGCTAATAAACCCAGCACAGCAGACATGGCTTGCGAAAGCCTGGGCTGGCTGCCACACGCGGATCAGTGGTGCTCCACGGGAGGGAGAGCTCCCAGCTGGGTGTTGCTCTTTGCTGGTGCAAGAGTCTTTGGATTTTTTCATTTTTGTGGGCACCTACACCACTCCAGAAGTTTTCTGCTTCTTTTTGGCTTCTTTCTTTCTTCTTCCTTTGCAGAAAAACAAGCTTGAGTAGAAGAGTTGTGTGGCTTCTAGCAGAGCCTGCCAGGGCTTTCCTATGGGGATCTTCAGCTACTGCAGCATCACTACAAAGTGAGAGAGGACAAGCAGGAGGAGACAGCTGCAGCCCCAGCACCTCTACAAGTCATACCTGAGCCCTGTGAGAGTCAGACCACACATAGGAAGGGATATTGGTGCTAGGCCATTAGTTTCCATAAATCACATAAGTACTTAGGCTCTTTAAACTTTCCTCTCTTAGTTCTAAGGTTCTGACTCAATGTGTTCCCTGTTTGGGGGAATTTTTTTCCTCTTTATGTTGTACTTGGCAGCCTAATTACAGTCATTTCCTTGCCTCAAACTATTTGAAAGAAGTTGCTGCATCTAATTATGCACACATAAGTGAGAATAATGCCACGTCTAATTCCGCAGGACCCCATAGACACTGGAGGAAGCAATCCATGCTCTCCCAACAGATACCTGAAAAGGCTGACACCACAGCTTGCACACAGGCCAAAATTTAGGTTTCCAGCAGCTTATTAGATCAGTTGTCCACTCTATTTATCCCATGACACGCATGTTGTGCCCTGGGTATTGTTTGCTATATTTAGCAATGCTACAACAAGTTTTCCTGCAGGTAATTGCCCACCCCTCCAAAGGCACTGCAGCCTGGTTTCCAGCAGACCTACGACTTGCACATTATCCACTCAAGAGAAGGCAAAGAGCTAAATTCCTGGAAGTGTTTATTATGATTGACTTATCTTGCAGATCTCAGTGCAGCCTAACAGGCTCCCACCTTTTCTAATGAAAACCAAATTAAACCACATGTTGGTGCAGCTCCCACCAGCTGCTTCCTGGAGGAGCCCACCTGGCTTTCAGCACCAGCCACTTGCACAGACATGTTTTCCCCAGGTCAGACCATCACACATAGCTCACCATGACTTCAGCTTGGTTATTTGGCTGGTCAAGATCTGAAAACACCATGCAGGTCTGAGTGTCCTTCAGTGATCACAGCACCACCTCACACACAAGGCAGATATGGATCTCCAGGGGGGATGCACAGCCTGTTTCCTGTAAGGAAGGATGCACACCCAGCTCCATTCATTTACCTCTGTGACCAAACCCTTTTCTTTACACTAGAGACTCAAGCACCAAGCTTAGATCCTATTTTCATGGCCATGAGTGCTGTCCTCTCATCTTCTCACTCTGCATCTTTGATAAGAGGACTGGAGCATCTCCCCTATGAGGACAGGCTGAGGGAGTTAGGGCTGTTCAGCCTGGAGAAGAGAATGTTGTGTGGAGACCTCAGAGCAACCTGCCAGGATCTGAAGGGCCTCCAGGGAAGCCAGAGAGGGAATCTGTTAGGAGCTGCAGTGACAGCACAAGGGGAAACGGGTAGAAATTGAAAGAGGGAAATTTACGTTAGATATTAGGCAGAAGTTTTTTCATGTGAGGATGGTGAGACACTGGCACAGGTTGTCCAGGGAGGCTGTGGCTGCCCCAACCTTGGCAGTGTTCAAAGCCAGGTTGGATGAAACCTTGAGCAACCTGCTCAGGTGGGAGGTGTCCGTGCCCAGGGCAGGGGGGTTGGGACTAGATGATCTCTAAGGTCCATTCCAACCCCTAAAATTCTATGATCTATCCAACAAATCACGGCAAGAATGCACCACCTCCTCAGCCAGTGTGCTGCTGTGAGCCCTGCTGAGATAGTACACGGTTTTGTTATGCAAAAGACAGTACAAAGAGTCCCTTCCGTGCAGCAGCAAACAACGCTAACATTCCTAAATGAGACCAGCCAAACCCAGAGGCAGATACCAGTAAAATCTATAGGGAGACACAAATTATTCCGCTGCATGCCTGACTGCCAGGAGGAGTTTTGCAAATGCTCTAATGAAGTCTGGACTGCACCAAGGCAAGGATGTCAGAAACTAATTCCTGATGATCTCCAGTACAGAAGCAGCTCTTCATCTGCCTTTTCAGCCAAGTTGCTTGGGTTTGCTTTTTTTCTCTTTAGGAATTAAATGAATAAGTAATCACATGGGCAGAAATAAAACTAGAAATAAGAAGAAAAAGAGAGTACGAGAGAAAACGCCTCCAGTTGACTGGTAGAAGTTGAGGCAAGCAATGGCTGTAAAGAGGCATCTGCCTCACACAGCCAGGACTCCAGGGCAGAGCTGGGTCAATTAGAGCTTTACCAGCAGCAGACTGACTTAAAAATACATAAACCAGCTGGGCCTGAAACTTCTGTTTTCCTCATGTATCCATTGTTGACAAATACCAGCCATTTCTACATAGCCTTGGGAAAGCTCTTGTTCTGCAAATCATTAGTTTATGCAATTATGGTTTTCTCTGTTGAATGTCACATGTGCAGAGGTCATTGTTGGAGATAGAAAAGAGGCTTCTGTTCCCAGAAGAGACATGAAGACGTGCCGATTTTGGCTGGAATAGGAGATATCATTGCCCTTTCACTGGCAGGATACGTGTCCTCCCACGCATCACCTGCCTCTGTCTGCTTTGCTGTGACTCCTCTCCCAATGGCCACACATCCCTTCACACTGGGACTTCAAGTGAGAAATGTGATGCTGTTGATAAAAGCTACTTGCACGATATATCTGCCTGCCTGGAAGGTGTGAATGGCATCTCTGCTCCAGTGGTCCAAGCACTAAATACGAGTTATGGGGAATGAGCAGGTGTCCTGCAAGCTCAGGGACCGTGGTAGCCCAGGCTGCAACCAAAGGGTGAATGTATCTCCCTGGTTCCTCATGGATATTTACACCAGCTTTGGATTGAAATATTTGAAAATGCAGGACAAAGGTTCTGCTTGGTTAAAATTAAAAAAAACCCACATCAAAACCGAGAGAACAATCAAAGATAAGAGCATAATGACCATCCTTTAGGATCATGTTTCTCTATATCATCAGATGGGCAGGTGTGCTTCTGGCTGGACTCCAGGCTCAGAGCATAGTGCCACATCTGAACAGGGTGAAGCCCAGGCCCAACAGACAATGAAGCACTGAGCAGATACAGCTGCTTTAAAAGCTTTGTCTGGTGCAGTACTTGAAATCTAGTGCTGGCTCATTCTTTGGTGCTATGTCCCACCAGGGCCATACCCTTTTTTAACTCTCATTTAGCACGGCCAATGCATCACAAAACAGGTAAATTCTTCCTGTACCGAGTGATTCAAACAAGCTGTGCCTAATAGTTCATCTATCTCATTGCTATTTGTTTTGGCATCTTTGTCTGTTTTAAATCCCACTTACAGCTGTCTAGCAACCAAGATTACACCAGTCACAATTGCCCATGCAAACATCTCTGTTACTGTCTGTGCACTAGAAACATGTTTTTCCCCCCCCTTTTGCTAATACAACTCTGGCAGCAAGTCACACTGAGGTAGGAGGGAGGGGTGTGATGATAATTATGCTGTCCAAGTCCAAGATGTGACACCAACATTGCCTGCTGGTACTAGGCCCTGTGGAAACCTGTGTAGGCTTGTAGCACACAGGCACACTGAGCAGGATCCACAGGTACCCAGTTTAATAGCAGTCTCTCGGCACTGCCATCCAATTCTCCTCTGAGCAATCAGACAGGCTTGGCTGGTGTCAGGCAAAACACACATTGCCTCTAATACCAGACCCTGCTGAGAGCAGCTCTGGAGGTGCCCAGCCTTCCTGTGCAAGGACAGGTTCTGAGCTACAAACCAAAGTGTCCAAAAGGATTTTGACAAAATGATGTTTAAACAATGGTTGAAAATTCATCCAACCCACGTTGCTTGGCTGCTGTTGCTCTCTGGCTGTTTCCAGGCTCCTGGATGCATGTACAATGCTACCCCAAATCTTAAAAAAAATAATGCAAGGAGGGAGTTTTGTGGTGCAAAAGTTAGAGCAGTGATTTATGTCAGTTAAGTTGACAAGTGTCAATAAAAGCATCTCCTTTCAAGCATCCCTCTGCTTGCTTCACACATTCCCAGGAGCTTCCCAGCTGTGCAGATTTCCATAGGAAAAGCTGTTTTGTGAAACAGATTTTTTTTTTGTCTATAGAAATCCTTTGACTTTGATGACTTCTCCTGAAATCTCTGATTTTCTTCATCAGAAATTGGTGGGCAAAAAATAATTTTCCCCATCGGTTAACCATTTCAAAGTTATTCTGTCATGTATTTCACCAATTCGATAAAATAAAATATTTATCTGAGTCTTAGATTAAAACATTTAAAATTCAAAAGGAAGGAACCATCCCAATTTTATTAAAGATGTTTTATTAAACAAGTAGCTCTTTGGAATCAACCAAGGGTATCCAGGGTTTCCTTTTCAAGGAATACCCAAGAACTTAGAAGATGGAACATTTCTTGCCATTTCACACCAGAGGCACTTGGACAACCCAGAGCTCCTACCAGAAGGTGGTTCAGCTCTGCCACAATACAGTCCTTGTGCATTTCTGTGTTTCTAAGTGTTTCAGGAGGTTCCTCAACACATTTGCTCAGCACACACAAGACAGACCTTCAGGCTCTCTCACTGCCTGTGCACAGCACTCCATGGTTCATGAGCTTGCAACCAAGAATGTGGAATGATGGGATAATCCTAAAGCCAGCTCTCACAGCCCTTACTTGTGTACATGGCTCCAGATTTGTGCAGCTCAGCCTTGTTTGCATTTCAAGAGCCTTCAAGCAAACATTAGCTGAGAGGAAAAACAGATGGTGCAATTAAAAACCAAAATTCTCCACCACGGGATGCCCTGCCAACTCTCTCAAACTTTCCCTCAAAGGCCGAACAGGCTCTTTGCTGTCTCTGTGCTGTGCAAGGAATTAGGTGAAGGACCATTTCTAACACTCTAACACTTTCCTTAAGGCAGAAGATCTGAGAGTCCTAGAAAATCAAGGCAGCAGGGCCCAAAACGCCCATACATATCCTTGCACAGTCTCAAAGTGGCAATCAGAGACCAGCACCTTCCTTCATGCAGCTTACCAGCAGCAGAGGAGGCAAAAACCTAAGCAAAACAGCTCTGGAGGCAAGAGAATGGAGAGCTTTGAGAGGGAAATATGGGCTCAGTGGTTGCAGCACCTTGTATGCAGGGATGAAGAGGGAGAAATCCCATCCCAGTGCACCAGCCAGTGAATGAATGCACAGGGTGCCTTGCAGAAAGCACACTGTAAGTGCCTCTGCCTCCACACCAACATCTTCCTACATGGAGCACCACTGAGGAGCTGCAGAAAGGCCTGGGGAAGCACCCAGGGATCTGGAGCACACACAGCAGCTGAAGGGGAGCTGATGGGGCAGAGAAGTATCTCCCTCAAGAGCTCAACCTCGTCCACACCCTCCAGCCTGGAGGGCCATACCAAATGGGATTGTTATTTGGGAAACAAGTTAAATTGTTCTGCTTTTTTTTCCAAAGAGATCCACAGAGGCTTCCAAAACATTATTTTCACTATTAGACATATTCAAGAGCCATTCACCTCCCAGCTTGTGCCACCAGCATCTGATCCACAGCATACAACACACTGATTTCCCAGTAATATGTGAACCTGGCTCAAAATAAACCTCAAAGCAACCAAGCAAGGTCTTGATAGCTTTGCCTTTCCCAGCAGCAAAAGCCCAGACCTCAGGAGCCAGCACGTGGCTCACAGCACACCCAGGGCTCTTCTTTCCCTTTAAAAACTTCATGCTATGTGTGTCTCAACTTGCTCAATTTGCTTTGAGGGTTTTTTTCCCCCCACCTAAAGTCACTAGAGCAACCCTCTCATCATGCTCCTGACAGCTTGTTCGGTGCAAACTGCAGAAGGAAGCATTCGTTGCTCCAGACTAGCACAGCACAAAGCACCATCTCAGTGTCATAGCAGGCATGGCATGAGGTCAGGGTGTTTTAGACTCTTCCACGCTCCCAAGGACAAGGAGCAAATGTCATAAAGTCACTCTGCCTGCCAAATCCAGGCAGAGGCTGCCAGGAAGAAGCTGTCTGAATGTCATAGCCAGAACCTGCACACTCATTTCCCTGGCACGGGGAGGGGTTGGGATGCAGGAGATTAGCAGTGAGCTCTGCACCTCTTCAAGGACCTGGGAACCACAGCCCCTTGGTGCAGCTTCCAGGAAGCACAGGAAGCCCTTGCTGAGTTTCTGAATAGACACCATCTCTTCCAGGCACTGATGCCAGCATTTGATGAGCTCTATGTGACTCTGGCACCTTCAAAAACCACTGCGGTCCAAGAGCAGTTGGGAATCCCCAGCTGGGAAGGGATATTGGGAATAAGGAGGATTCACCTCCACTGCATTACGCAGCACACAATGTGCCAAAAGTTTGGTCATATCTCAAGGAATGTTTTTCCCTTGAGTGCAAAAAGAGGAATTCAGCATTCCTCTAGAAAGTGAAGTAACCCCAACGCTCCTGGTCCCGCTGTCACACAAAGAAGTTTATTCCACATTAGTCCTACATGTGACCAAACCCCTTCTCAAAAGCAGTGTCCTCCTGAGTGGACAGACATCTTCCTCTTTGCAAACCTTCCCTGGACCTTCAGACACACACACACACCTCATTTAAGGTCGCTCACACTCCAGGAAGATGTTGAAACTGAAAACACTGTGCTCTCACAGCTGACTCACAGGGACAAAGCACCAGTCCTGCACCAAACCATCGCTGTCTGCCACCTACCCTGCTCCACACACACAAATAGCTGGGCTAGCTCAGCCCCATTTAGCCTCCTGCAGCGACAGAAAGTGTCCTTTAGGCAAAGAGTCAAAACAGGCTCCTCAGCCCACCTTCCTCACCTCTAATATCCATCACTAGCAGGACTGCAGCTCAACCAGCAAAGAGCAGCTTACCAGCCTCACACCTACATCTTGCTGCAGTGTATTAGAGGCCCCCAGATGCTCATCTTACCCTCCTCTACTTCCCCCACCCTTAGCACACACCTGAAAACACTGCAGCAAACCCTGTGGCCCATGCTCAAGAGCTCATTTCTTGCTGCAATGCCCTGGATCCTCCCCCAGACAGTATCCACAGGGAGACAAATTCCTGCTTTGCAGTGACTGTCCCAGGCTGTGGGAGGGACAGCTTTTGTAAATTTTCCCAGCTGTAGATGTTTGTTTTATTTCCATAAGAGGTTTCAAGGAGCACATTTCTCAAAAAGATCTCTTTCCCACCAAAATCCAGCCTGCTCCTTGTTTTTGTCTCTGTAAGAAAGAAACAAGATCTGCTAACACAATTGCTGGGCTTAGTTGCTTTTAAGTCCACAGAAACAGGGGACATATGCCTGCATGCAACACCAGCACTATGCAAGAGCCACTTCCAAGTCATCTCCTTGGGTGCTTTATTCCAAAGTGTGTTTGGTTTCATTTTTTTGTGTGGTAGCTTGGAGTAAAGAGCCTTTCAAAACATGTCCATAAATCCCTGTGGAGGAAGGTTGCACAGCAGGTTGTTCAGATGCATTATAGGAACTGTAATCCAAGGTGTAGGAGAACAGAGCCAGAATTAGGATCCTGAAGCCAAGGAACAGCACAGCCCTGTGGCTTTGCTGCCTCAGCCTCCGCAAAACTTTCCACCTCACCTTGCTCTATGATGCAGTGAGTGGTGTTTTCCATGATGCTGCTGTAGAAGCCTGTGGAATTCTGCAGCTCAGGCCAACTTACATTCCAAAGAGACACAGTGTCTGTAACACAGAATAGGGATGAGAAATGCAGCACCAGGTAAGCACTGGAGCATCACAGAGTGTTTCTAGTGATGTGACCTCCCCAAACATGGGACATGGGAACCCCAGAGTTCTTGTGCACAGACCTCACAGAGGAAAATAGCCAGGGAATAGATGCTGAACAGTGATGGACCCCTGAGTGTCTGTTCTGCATAGTATCTGTGCACATACTTCACGACCAATTGAAAAAAAGGCATCTTAAAAATCTCATCTGTCACAAGACAGCTGAAGTCTTGACATGCAAGTCTCTCCTGCTGTAGGAAGTACTCCAGGTTAAAAAAAAGGGGGGGGAACAAACCCCAACAAACAGCAAAAGAAAGAAACAAAAACTGCAAAGCAAACTACAGCAAAGCTTTCTTTTTTATAACAAGGGCTCCTTCTTTTGCCCATGTATTTGGGAAAGCATCTTGCTGATCCTCTCACAACCAGGAAATGTCCCAGCAGCAAGGGTGAGTTCATCAAAGCTACATTTTTATTCTACCCCTGGTCTATCAAACTCCCAAATTAGGCTTATTCCCAGCAACATACCAAGGCAAATGCATCATCTGCACCCCTGCTCAGCCCAGAAGTGGAAGGCTGCCCTGAGAAAACCCTGCCAGACCCACTGCAAAAAAATCATCCAAGAGGAAAATGTGATTTTGCAGCTGGGAATCTTGACTGACTCCCAAAGTACCATTAATCCACCTCACCTTCCTAAACTCCACCAGGAAATAGCTGCAAGGAAGGGGTGGAGGAGGAAAGAACCACTTATGAAGCATCAGCTGCAGCCTAATTAGAGCTATTAGCAAGCTCTTAGTGGTGTTTATTAGCCTTTACCCAGCGTTGCTGAATGAAGCAGTCCTGACATCAGCCTTCTGACTTAGAGGGCTGTGCTCCAACCCTTCTCGAGAAAGAGAAGTGTTCAGAAAGGTCAATCTGGTTTCAGTCATAGCTACAGCTCACCTCACCAGCTCTGAGCTTGTTTTGGTCTCATAGAAACCAAATTCCTAGATAAGGGGATCCTACCCTGCATGGGGGAGGAATATCATCCACTCAGATGAGTTCCATCATGATATCTGTCTGAGTTAGAGGTCTCTTGCTCTGATTTATGGCTACTGAGTCATTTTGAGTTGACAGTATCATGCTGCCTTGCTCTTGTGAGAGCTGGGGATTGCCAACGCCCTGCCCTGGGGGCTGGGACCAGATGCTCTCAGAAGACAAGACACAAGCCCTGAGTCCAGCTCAGGACAAGCTGTCCATGAGTTGGACACGATTAAAATAAGATTTACATCTTCTATTGCACAAAACATTCATCACTGGCTGCTGTTGGATGTCTTCAGCCTGCAAACAGTTTGTCTAACATGAGGTGTTTCTTAAACATGTCATGCCTTTCAAAGGACATGCAGCCAAGAGCTGCATGCCTCAAGCAGGGCTAATCTCCCTAGAGTCTCTCATAGTAGCATATTTCAAGGCTGTTTATCATACAGAAGGGACATTTAAAAATATAAAAATGTAAGTTATAAATCACAGTCTCTGCTGGGTAGGAGCAGGAGGAAGAAACCAGCAATCACTCAATGTTGAGAAAATTTATGTGGAGGGATCTTAGCTCTGGGTTTGCCACAGCTACTAATGGTTATTTCAGTGGGGCCAAAAAACACACAATCAGGGTACCATGATAAATGGAAGCACTTGGCAAATTCAAAACATCCTTAACCAAAGGAAACAATGAGCTCCCATATATCTTTCTCAAGCACATGCTTAATCAGGTAAAATCTTCCATATCCCTGTGACGGACAAGCTACCTTGCTTTTGTGGTCTAGCCACCACAGTTCACAATGTGTACAATTATTTCCTTTTCAGATAAGCAAGTCTCTGCCATCTCAATGGATGGGTCTGTCGGAGGTGCGGCCGAAGGAGGAAACCCAGCAGAAAGCCTGAACTCCTTGGGCCGAGTGCCAGACCAGAATCTGAAAAGCTGAGTAGTCCTTTGTGCTCTGACTCACTCCCAGTGTGTGTTAAAACCAACTGCTGTGGTCGCAAGGTTTTGAAAGACAAATCTCTATCTTTCCAGGTTTGTGGTCACAAAGGATTGCAGTCTGCTTCTGCAATGCTCTGCAGGACAGTGTTGGTGGAAGCTGCCTCTGGGACCTGGTTGATGTGACCACCAGCTCTGGAGACTGTTGGCCAAGTCCTGCCTTAGCCACTCAATCCCATAAAACCTGCAATGTTATCAGCACAACTTTTCCTCCTGATAAGCAAATACCATGAAGGTGTTGCTGCAATCACAGCCGCCTACAAGCAGCTGCAGCAGGGGCTCTTTGGGAAGACAAAAGGTGGTGAAAAGAAACTCAGATTTCATCTTTGCTACAGCTCAGACTTGTGGCCTCCAAAAACCAGTTGCGTTCAGCAGAGAAGTCCTGTGTCCATGCTTCGCCCTCACCATCAGCATTTCCTTGCACATCCTCCAGCCTCACAGGTGCTATGTCAGGCCGTATGCTGGAAGGTGGACCTTAGCAGCCCTGCCAAGTCAACCTCAAGCTCATGGGAGGGAGACCTGCCCAACCCATGCTCCCCACCCATGACCCTTCTGACAATCCTTCACGAGCATCTTGGCAGGGCAATGCCACATTGCCCTCACAGGGACCAAACATGACAGAGATGCTGGAGAAGGTGAGCCACCAGCAAGGAAAGTGAGATGTCCAGGAGGAAATCTTGCCACATCACCATCACAGAGATCTCAGACCACACCATCCCATCCAGATCTGAGCACAGCAGCTCTCTGCCTGCTACTCCTGCAGCCCTGTGTGAACACTCTGCCCTGCAAGGAAACGCTGCTCTGTCTCAGGGATGCCTGCAGGTGATGATGTGAAATGTGAATAAGGAAAGCAGTTTGTACAGAAAAGTAATGATCCCTTTGGGATCTTCCCAGTTTATATGCAATTACATCAAGCAGCTAAAACGAATGAGCGCTCGGCAGAGAAGGGAGGCAGATAATCCACTGGTGTAAAGCCCTGCAGCTCCCAGAAGCAGTAAACGATGTAAAGCAGAGCTGACATTTGAGGATGACATATGATCTTCTAGTTTACGTATGTCAGGACATCTGCTACTACGACCTCATACAGCTAAAACTACCTCTGTCTTCACCTACGGCTGCTGCTGAGAGTAGAGTAGAGTAACTCACTGAGCTGAGCCACATGCAGGGGATTCCACTCCTTCATGCCAATTTATAGCCAATTCAGGATTTCAACAACTATTATTTATCACCAGGGCTCCCTGCTAACCATTACCACATTGGTGAGAAGTTATGCAAAATGAGTTTCCAAATTAGCAAGTCTGCATTCATTGCTTTTATGTTCGTTTCAGTTTATGAGGAATGTCAGCAAATCACAGGATCCCACTCAGGGTAAATTACCTGGGGATTTTATGCATGATCGTTCTGCTGAGCTGCAAAGGCAGCGTGGCAGCGAGACCGTCATGCTGCTTGCAGTGCCTAAGGCACTGGGAGAAGGAGCCCAACTGCTTTGAAAGGATGATCAGGTTGGAAAGATGCTTAGAACATCTTGGAAGTGTTGATGAGGCTTCCCCGCGCAGATTAGGGCATGCCCAGGCCATGCACCCATCTCCCAACTCCTGCAATGTAATCCCCTCTCCCCAATTTTATCATTACTGAATGAGAGAGGAAACAAGAGCCTGCTCTCCTTCTGCCTGATTTTGTTCTCTGAGACCGGAGCTTTTCTCCTTGGCAGAAAGCAAACTGGGGTTTGTTTTGTTTAGAAGCAAAAAAATAGCAGGTCTTGACTCCACGGATTTCTGGCAACAGTTATGCTTGGAAAAACAGTTATGCTGGCAGCAAAGTGAAAGACTCCTGTCTTTGGCCTCTGTGGATCTCCTGATCCCAGACAGATGAAGTATGTCTCCTACCCTGCCACACTCCAGCGATTTCTGCTCCAGGATCACTGCGCCAAGTCAGACAGGCCCCAGCAATGGGGCAAGAGTCAAAGGCACCAGTTCCCACGAGGAGGGCTGGGAACAGGAGTTTATGCTCAGGCAGCAGAGTCAAACATGTCAAGGAATGTCACTTCTTGCAGAGGTGGAGGAACAGGAGGCCAGAGTGGAGTGATGCTGAGGACAAGCTGCTCTATCAGATCAGAGTGGCACCAGTAACAGGTTTCTCAGGGTACAGCTTGGTAGTTCTGGTCCCATGCAACAGTGTGAGGGCATTTTTAATCTGGGCTTTGAGGGACAAGGGCTGTCTGGTGAGGTGAGAGACAATGTAGAGACACCAGGCAGAAAGACCAGACCTAGAAGTTTGCTCCAGATGGCATAGGCCAAAATGAAATTGTCTGTGGCCATGCCCAAAGCTGTAGAAAGGCCACAGGACATGGGAGGGAAGGAGCTGTTTACTTTCCTTGCAGAATCTTCTGGGTGGGATCCAGTTTATCCCATGCAGAGCCTTCTATTGCAGTAAGGGTGGGTTTAGCCTCCAATACAGGAATGACAAGTGTCAGGAATGACATAGCTGAAGGAGCTTCTCAGCCCTGGTCCTTCCCAGGGCACCAGGACCAGGAGGAACATTAATGGTAGGGTGACCTTCCAAAACAAAAAAAAAACATGGGGATGTTTGGACAAGAGCTTTGGCCTTTCTATTTCCTTTATTTTTTTCCCTTTATTTTATCTCTTTTCTTTTTTTTTGGTCAAGGCATGTGGCCAAATTAAAAATCTGTTCTGTTCAGCTGTCTTCAGCCATGCATTACCATTCCTTCCCTAATGACTCTTTGGGGACCCACAAGCCCCAAATCCTGTACAACTCTCATGATCTTTCTGCCCTGCAAGATGGCCACAGCTGGTTTTCATGTTAAATTTCCCAACTTGGAAACAAAGCAGCATGAGGAAGTGAAGGTGATATTTCTTTCCAATTATCCTTTCAATGTCAGTCAGGACAAAGGTTGCAGAGGGGTTGGAGTAGAACAGCCGTCAAGCTGCAGTCCTGAACATTGCTCGGTACATAGGCCCAGAAATAGAAAAACCTCTAGATAAAAATAAACCCCTGGGACCATTCCTCATCTTAATCCTTGGGAGCAAGGCATTCCTTCCTTGTGGACCCTCTTCCACTGCAGCTGCTGGGCCACTTGGCCCCAGCTCAGTGCTATACTGCTGAGTTCCATCCTGATGGACTCTGCCTTGTATCCATCCCTAAGTACAAGATGAGCTGGGAGGTGAGTCTGGGGACTTGTACACAGAGATGGATTGAAGCCTCCTTTAGTGGTTTTGCACCTTTGATCTCTGGAACATGTATTTCAAGCCCAGAAATGGCTTTCGTGCTGGCCAAGGAAATAACTCCATGAAAGGACAGAGAGAGCTGATAAAGAATGGGGCAAAACAACCATGCACAAAGGAAAAAGGCAGCCTACCCCTATGTCTTGAAATGTTCAAGACATAAAGTGAGCATTGGCAAAGGTCAGGCTGAATTGGCACTTGCAGTGGATGACAAGAAAAATAACAAGAGGAGGCTTAGCCATATAGATCAGAGGAAAAGAAGGAAAGAAGAAATGGAGCTGCTGTACAGAGAGGATGGGGTATAGGTTAAAGTTAGTGTGAGTGTGATCCAAAACTAATACATCCTCTGTCTAATGTCATGTCAATGTGCAGATGGCACAAGGATAACAGGAATGAGGAGACAGACATGGAAATGTCACATCCCTCCAGGTTGAGTCAGAGGGCAGTAAACTCACACCATGGGCACAGCTGGTTCCTATCCCCCAGCACTGAACACCCGAATCTGGCACCTGCTCAGCAAAACATTCACCAAGCATGGGGAAAAGAGAACAGGAAACACAGCATCTCAACTGAAGAGAGGGAAAAATGCTGCTCCACCAACTACAGACCATTCAGGTGTCCAATGCCACATGCCAGATATAGAACAAAGTTCAAAGGAAGGAGGAGTTGGACCTTGGAGTTATCAGACTTTTTCCCACTCCTCCAAGGGTACCAGACAGCCTGATAAGATACTGCAGATAAGATACAGCCTCCATAAATGGGAGGACTGGAGATCTAATCTACCTCACCTGCAGCAAAGTGTTTGCTGGAGCACCTCACCAGTCTGCCCAAAAGCATGGGGGGATGGGGACTAGTCCATGAGCTTCGTGGCACCTTGGCACCAGCTCCCAGCTCCTGGGATGGCAGGGCTATGGCAGGGGATGGGGCAGGCTTGGGGCAAGTTTTTATGGATGATCTCAGCCAAAACCAGGACTGGGCTCTTAGCATTCACAGGCCTGAATTGTCCCAGGAAAATGGAGCTCCAGAAGCAGCAGTCTTGGAGCATTGCTGTAGGAGTATCCCAGATTCATCACTTGCGACCAGTGTTAGTCCCAGCCAAAAAAACACTGGAGGAACATAGCATTCCCTTCAGCTCCTGCCTGCCTGTGGCATTACATGTGAGTACTAATTCTCCTTCCCATAACTGAAGCATTCAACTTGCCATCTGATTTCTAGACATTTCTAGGAAAATGCGCAGCTCTGCTAAGCAGAAAGTCGAGACTGCAACGTGCCTAATCAGCTATGCTAATCTAATGCTGCCACGCAGAGCCAGCACACGCAGCTCCCATCGCACACAGGCTCCTGCTGCAGAGCACAGCAGCGTTGCTTTGTTTATTGGGAATGATTTACCTTTGAATTTATCACTCTGCTTCCAAGGAAGCAACACCCCTGAACAAGAATTGCCCCAGTGCACCTCCCGGTGCCTCTCCGGGCTCCGGAGACAGATGGGAAGCAGTCTGGGTCCGGGGGCTCAGCTTGCAGAGGGCCGCAGGGGAGTACTGGAACAACCACAGCTCTAACTCAATTTCTACCCATTTTCCCTTTTGCCTTCACTTCATTATAGATTATTATTTTTTTAAACTGTAGCAAACAGAGTCGATTCTGCTTCCAACTGAATTGCCCACAGGCTGGCTCCTCTCCTCCATCCTGCTGATACAATCCTTACATCAAGCTTTTTCTCAGCAGTCTTCAGGGAGCAATGCCTCATTTGGGGAGTGTCCTTTGTCTTTTACGGAAAGCAGCATTTAATTTCCAGTTGTTACTGGCTGGTTCATGCAGTTTTGCAACTAGATAAGAAATGTTATCTGTGCACAAATTTACGGGAAAATAATTCCCAGCCTGAATTGGGACAAAAAGTTGGGATCTCAACGTATTAGGCAAACAAGGTGTCCAGAGCAATGCCAGAAAAGGTTATTTCATATTTCCAGCCTTTTCTACAGCCCTACCTACTTGTTATGCTGCAGATGAGCACTTATTCCTAAATAAGTTGTTTCAAAGCAAAAAACGAACCATTCTCCTTTCAAAAGTGTCAATGTGAGACTTCACAAAGATTTCTAAATATAGATACTTCAAAAGAACAAGTGCAATAAGGAGACTGGTCAAAACGTATCCTACTCAGCACAGACTGGCAGCTTTGAAGAATTCCTGTTTTCTGATGGAAAGATGCTAAATGGAGAATGTTCCCTGGGTGGGTCCCTGCACTGCGGCAGCCTCAGCTCACCCACACAGCTGCTTGTCCTGGTGCACGGAGCTGTGCTGATCCTGTCCCAGCACAGAGCTAGGAATCTTCTAGGTGTGGGATGACAGCCTGACAGCCTTTCCCAGCACCATCATGTCTCTCTTTCACTTTCTTCACTACCTGCCTTGTCATCTGGGGTCCTGCTGTGGGCTACACATAGTTTGGGACAAGGGGAGTGCAAATGCTTCACTAGGATGTAGGACTTGGCTTAACTGGCTGGCCATGACCCATTGAAATTATCCCATCTATTGTCCCATCCCTTGTATAGCCTAAACTCAATGGGTCTTCTCATCTCCTGCAAGGCTGCAAAGGTCACTTTGGGTTCTGCCAAACCCCATTTCTTGCCTCCCCTCGCCCATCCCACGCTGAGCCAGGGATGCAGACTGGGAATGAGTCCCTGGGCAGAAATCAGCAGTGGAGACAGTCCTGCCTTTTCTCAGCAAGTCCATCTTAATCCCACTACAACATTTCTGAGCATCTTCGTAATGATTTGAGCAGTTCTGGAGCACGCCTTGCACACTCCAGCCGGGTTTGGGGGGAGCATGCTCTTCTGAGAGAGCTGTTTCCTATTTTTGTCAGCACATTGAACACAGCCTCTAAATTAAAATCTTCTATTTCGAGACTATTTTGATCAACTCTGCTTCCTTCAGTTTAAAAGATACAATAAGAATAGATGAGCTCTTACAAATTAAAAGCCTCTCTTGCTTAACAAATTGTCTCTTTGCAATAATTAATTGTCTGGAGAGAGATTCCAGCCCTACGTGTTTGGCCTCATTCCAGGCTGTGTAAGGGGTGAAGAACAAAAAAAAAGAAAAAGTATATTTGGGAATTTGTTGCCTTACCACACCAACTCTGACACTTCCCATGCAAGGCAGGATAGCTCTGACCAGTCCAGAGGTAGATGAGGGTGCAGTGGTGTCTGTCAGCTGTCACTGAGTTCTTGCCACTAGTCTCAGCTTGTGGTTTGCAGGGGGAAGTCCTCAGGCACATTTCACTGCCTGCTTTAATTTTTTTTTGATAGGTGATGTTTATCATTAGATATCAGGTCTGTTGCTCTGGGCCACTATGGCCATTCTCACATTGATGGTTCCCAGATGCTCGTGGTGTGTGGGGTTGTGGAAATGGAAGATGTGAAAGCAATGTGGCTGCTGCTGGTGATGCCTCTTGCCAGGTACTCCAACTTCCTGATGACTTCAGGACTTTGTCCAACCTACACTTCCTTAGGAAATTCCTTCAATTCATTACTGTCCTTATGATGAGTAAGTCTAAATTAATCTTAGTTTTTACACTCTAAGCCCTTGGCTGCTACTTCTCTAAGGAATAGGAAGTTCTTACTCTCCTTCCCTGTGGTGAAACTGGAAATACAAGCAGGTTATGACGTCTGCTCCATCAAAATCACATCAGCCTTTTCTCAGAGGACATGTTCTCCAGGCCTTTACCATACACATTCCTCACCCTTGGAACTTCTCAGACAGGAGAGCTTCCATGAAGGGGAAGGTCATAATTGGCTTTGCTCACCTTGGTAGATGTTCCAGCCCCTTCTACACACAGGAGACAAGGGGGAGACTGGTACTGGCTAGGATTAAGCCTGGGATTGTGAGAAGTCCTACCTGCAGCAGACAACATTCACAGTGTGGGTCAGGGCAGAAAGATCTTCTGATTCTTTAACCCCATCCCACGTGATGTGCAGCTGCAGCACCATTGCAATCAGGGATCAGCATCCCACAGACACAGCCCCTGTTGTGACACAGTTACCTGCAGTGGGACATGGGATGGAGGTCACAGCAGTTTGGCACAGAGGAATGTCACATTGCTGATGCTGTGCATCCACACTAGTTCCCAGCTCCTCATCTCGTGCTGGGAGCAGCTCAGCATCATGGTCCCTCTGCAACCTCAGTCAGTCCTTGCAGAGTCTCCCCGTGCCTTGTCTGCTCGTGCTGGCAGGTCAGGCAGGGGCAGTACCTGCTGGCAGGCCCCAGTGCAGGGTCCCAGCACGAGGGCCAGGCAGGGTGGGAGCTGGTGGCAGCAGCCAGCAGCCTGCCTGGGCAATGCCTGAGTCCAGCTCCGTGCCCTGAGCTCCACACTCCATGCCAGCCCTTTGTGGTCCCACTGCAGGGGATCGTTTTGCTAATCCTTTCATTCCTGCCCCGTGCCCAGCAGCACAACCTCCTGCCAACTTAGCAGGGAAAGGATTCAAAAGCTCCTGGGGCTCAAACAGGGAATCCTTCCCTGTGAAGTGGCAATGGGGCAGGAATCACCTTCCAGTCTTGAGGGCTCCTAAACCACCCAAACAGCCTCAGAGCAGGCGCTTACGTACACAGACCAGGCTTCACTGGCCCCAAGCTGAAACCAGACAGCTCATCCCCACAGAAACTGGCTGACCTTCCTGACAGAGGGCCCAGGAATGCTGGGAGGGGTCTGAGCAGGGCTGAAGCCCA
>NW_008666938.1:33179-33549 GCF_000695815.1 Acanthisitta chloris | reverse complement strand
GCTCAGCCTCCTCCGCAACAAAGAGAGGGCA
The DNA here is from genome assembly GCF_000695815.1 of Acanthisitta chloris. Lineage (NCBI taxonomy): Eukaryota > Metazoa > Chordata > Aves > Passeriformes > Acanthisittidae > Acanthisitta > Acanthisitta chloris. The sequence goes on along the minus strand of NW_008666938.1, from coordinate 33,518 downwards.
ACAACTGTGCACAGCCTCAAATTAACCTGCTGCCACAAGAGATCACCTAGGCCACGATCTCAGCAGTGTTTGGAGGAGGATTAAATATTTATCCAGAAAACAAGGATGTGCACAATTGCATTCAGCGGGATTAGTGATAAAGCCCATAAATACCCACTCATCAGAGCTGTAGCCAGTTGCTCCCTTCCCGGGGAGGCCTCATGCTCACTGGCAGGTGGGTCATGCTCTGCCAAGGCTCCCACTCCCATCCCAGCTTTGTGGTCTGGGGGAGTGATTGTCACCTCCTCCCACGGACCTCAGCCAGTGCTTTTTCTCTTTACAGTGAGTCAGAGAGATGAA